>NC_135538.1:78764322-78874322 GCF_045843805.1 Urocitellus parryii | reverse complement strand
ACATAAGATGCCCTACCTGAAAATCAAAGAACATATTGTGAGAAAGTCCTTAGGAAAATGTGAATTGTCTATGATTTGCTACTCTCCAGAAGTAGTGTAGTAGGAGTGGGACAGGAAGGAATTGGAAGGAAACCTGGATTTTAGGTCTTAGTTATAAAACGTTTCAATTTACTCCTCCTATAAAATACACCCTGCCTATCTGAAACTCCTTGCACAAGCCACAGCTTCTTCTATAGGCATTCAGAGGGTATAGGATGGAAGTCACAAAGTATCTTCTTTTAAAATTTCATTTCATTGAACTCAGTGAAGAAAATTCTCCTGGGAACATAGGGCCTACCAAGCCAGATTATTTCACATCGGTTGGAAGATCTCATCAAACCTTTCCTAGAATCTACATCTAGATTGATTACTAAGCCTTCATGAGCTTGTGTAAATGCTGACTTGCAGCTCTTACTTTTTTGTTTATTCAACAACACTTATTGCATGTCTATTAAGACAAATATCATATTGTTTATCATTACTGCCCTCATAGAACATATAATCTAGTGGGAGAAACATAAAAATGGAGAAGTAAATGACATGACTACAAACTGCAGTAAACACAATGAAGAAAACAATAGGGATTAAAAAAAATGTGCAGTGACGTATTTTACATGTGAGTTTTAGGGAAAGTCTCTCCAGAAGGTGATGTGAAGGTTGAAAACTGACAAATAAGAAAGATGTGTGTGTGTTGTTCCAGGGCAGAGACATGTGTAAATCCCTGAGATAGGAAGAAGTTAGGCAGATGTGAGAGTCTGAAAGAAGGTCAGTGGACCCTGCTGGCAAGAGCTAACATGGAAAGGTAGGGGCCACAATCATATAGGACTGTATCAAAGAAATCAGTCTGGAGTTTATTTTACTAACAGGGAAGCTGTTAAAGGACTTTTAGCAGGTATATAATGTGATCTTTTAAATATTTTGGCTACTAAAAAGATTAGGGGGAGCAAGACTAAAAATGGACCCGGGTTCAGTCTGTCATCTTCCCCGAAACTAGATTGTGATAATGAATTAGAGAATAGGTACTGTCACTTAGGGCTTTGCCCTGGCAGAAAGACACCCAATGTATGCCTATTGAATGAATTAAGGCAGTATTTACATTTTATGATATGATGTACCCTTCCATTTTAATAAAATTTAGTTTAATATTAAATAAAATGAATACATTAGAAGACCTTGCATTTTGAGGCAACATTGTCTGTTTTTTACATCTAGAATTGGTATAAAGTGAAAATTATATTCACCCAGGAAAAGAAGATGAAGAGCAGAGGAAAGAGAGATGGCAAGCTTTTCCCTCCTGCCCATGATCCTATTTCCTCATCTCTCATCTCTCTGTGAATGTCTTTGGCTGATGTATGGAACTTATTCTCAACTACAGGAACCATATGTTGTTTCTAAATGTTATGCCCTTTGGAACAGCTTACTTTTTCTTTCTTTTTTTAGATTATTCATACTCGATCTTTATAAAAAGCATCATCATCATAATAAATAATATGAGTAGAAATATGATCTTTTGAAAGTTTGATGAAGATAGTAAAATATTTCACTTTTTCTTATTCATTAAAGCCATAAAATTTCAATATTGATTGTACATATACAATATGACCTGGACTCTCACTTCAGGTCATACAATCCTGAACAATGGATCATTTAATTCAACAATAGCTTGATTTACATACAGAGGTCCATGGTACTAGCACTGTTAGAATTATACCTCATGCTCTTCTTTCTAGTTTTACTTTGGGCATATTGACTCAATTCAATTTATAAAATCAAAGCCTAGATTGCATCTGAATATATTTCAGACAAATCATTTGCCTATTACTTCTCTTTAGCTTGTTTTAATAAGAGAGAGAGAGAGAGAGAGAGAGAGAGAGAGAGAGAGAGAGAGAGAGGCAGAGAAAGTCTTTCTGAGATGAATTGTCACTGAGCTTTTTGTTTTCAGTTTTTATTAGGGAAATTTATGTGGCCCAAATTATTTAAAAATAAAAAATGTGTGTTCTTAGACTCTGTGATATTCACAGTTCAATGAGGTTTAAAAATGGGAATTGGAGCCAAATAGGACACTCTCAGTTCCTGTGTTCAGCCTGGAGGTAGTCCTACTCCTTTAAACAAAGAGTTGATCCTCAAAAATCTGGCCAATCATGTTTTCAGATCTAAGAAACTTGAACACAATTTTTTTGGACACAATTTTTAAGAATCATCATTCATCTGCAGTGGCCTCTACTTAGAAGAGTGGATCCTACAAAGTAAAATACTCCAGGTAATTGGGGATAAGCAAACCATTATTTTTAAAGAGCAACTTTTACATTTACCTAATAGTTTTATATTTTTAAAACCTATTTTCAGAGAGATGTGCCATTTAAGCTGCATAGCTCTTTACTGAAAGAACCAGTGTACAATTTCTCATCTGTGAAACTGAGATTCGTAGAGGTTTCCACAAGTGATTAAAAATGAAACTAATACAATAAATAAAATATCCTAGTTCTTTGTTGGTGCTTTCCTTAACTGCTATATTGACTCTTATGATTGTAATCAAGAGTTGATATAATGGAGAAGGGCTGAGGAGAATAATAATGGTGTTGATAATGTATAACACATTTGAGTGACTGCTATGTGTAAACTCTGAGCTGACTACTTCCCTCACATCATCTCATTTACTCCTCACAAGAACCTTTTGGGTCTTCCACATTACGGATGAGAAAATGGATGCTTTATGCCTTTAACCAATACTTCTCTCTCTCTCTCTCTCTCTCTCTCTCTCTCTCTCTCTCTCTGGGATTAAACTCAGGGACAGTCAACCACTGACCCACATCCCCCACCCTATTTTGTATTTTATTTAGAGACAGATCTCACTGAGTTGCTTAGTACTTAGCTTTTGCTGAGGCTGGCTTTGAACTCACCATTTTCCTGCTTCAGCCTCCTGGGCTGCTGGGATTACAGGTATGTACCATCACACCTGGCTAACCAGTACTTCTTAATGCTTCTTAGAGAGATGGTGCCACTGTCTGAAGATTGGTTGGAGTTCACTGCACTTTCTACTTTTGGAAAAGGCTGTCTGGTATTTTCTGTTATTTCACACTCAAATCTGTATGGATGTGCCAAGATCTGCATTCAATTAATAACCAAGTATTTCTATTTTTCTTGACTGTTGAAAAAACTGAAGCTTAGAGTAAATGTCTACCTTGCCCAATATGAGAACTGACTTTTAGAGCCAAAGTTTAACTTCTGTTTTCTCTATTCACTAGCATCAGTACCTTTGTTAAACATTTTTTTTTAAATATAAACTTTATTTTTAGAGCAGTTTTAGGTTCACAGCAATGCTGAGCAGGAGTACAAAGATACCCCCATCCCCACCACATGTGTTAGTCTTCCACATTATCAGCATCCCCTACCAGAGTGGTAAATTTGTTATAATTGGTGAATCTATATTGACACATTATTACCACTCAAAGTCTATAGTTTATATTGTGATTCAGTCTTGGTGTTGTGCATTCTATGGGTTTGGACAAATGAATAATGACAGGTATCCACCATTATAGTATCATATAGAATAGTTTCACTGTTCTAAGAATTGTCTTTGCTCCTCTTATTCATCCCTTCCTCCCTCCCAGTCCCTGGCAACCACTGATCTTTTTACAGTCTATGTAATGCTGCCTTTTCTAGAATGTCATATAGTTAGAAGCATACATTATGCAGCCTTTTAAGATGGCTTCTTTACCTCACCAATATGCATTTAAGGTTATTCCATGTCTCTTCATGGCTTGATAGTGCATTTCTTTTTTAATGCTGAGCAATATTCCATTTTAATGATCTCTCACAGTTAATTTATCCATTTACCTATTCATAGACATTTTGGTTGCTCCCAGAGTTTGGCAATTACAAATATAGCTGCTTTAAACACTTGTATGTGGGTTTTTAAGTAGACATGGTTTTAAATTCTCTTTGGTATATATGAAGAAATGTGCTTTAGAAGAGTGTATTTAGTTTTATAAGAAATACCCAAATTGTTCTCTAAAGCGTCTATCATTTTGCATTCCCCTTTGTAATGAATGAGAGTTACAGCTGCTGCACATCCTCACCAGCAATTGGTATTATTGGTAGTCTGCATTTTGCCCATTCTAATATGTGTGCATCAGTATTCATTGCAGTTTTAATTTATACTTCCCTGATGACATACAATGCAGAGCATCTCTTCATATGCTTATTTGCTAGCTGTATGACTTTTTTTGTGAGGTGTTTGTTAAAAGCTTTGGCTCATTTTTAATCAGGTTATTTTCTTGTTGTTGAATTTTAGGAGTTCTTTATATATATTAGATAACAATCCGTTTTTAGCCTTTTGCAAATATTTTCTCCCTGTGTACATTTTTAAAATTCTCTTGACAAGCGTCTTTTGCAGAGCAGAAAGTTTAGTTCTGATGAAGTTCAGCTTATCAATTCTGTCTTTCATGGTGTGTGCTTTTGGGGTTATATCTAAAATCTCATTGCCAAATCCTGAGGAAATTTAGATTTTCTCTTATGTTGTAGTCTAAGAGTTTTATAGTTTTGCATTTTACATTTTTGTCTACAATCCATTTTTGACCGAGTATTTGTTAGGAGTGTAGATTCTCTGCCTAGATTATTTATTTTATATAATTATGTGTACTTTATCCAGTACCATTTGTTGAAAATGCTGTCATTTCTTTTGCATCTTTACCAAAGATCATATTTATATGAGTTTATATCTAGGCTCTCTGTTCTGGTCCATTGATCTATTTGTTCAATCTTTTACTAATACTATACTATCTTGATTACTATAGTGAGTTTTGGAGTCTGAACTTTGTTCTTCAACGTTGTATTGTGATTCTCCATATAAACTTTAGAATCAGTTTATCAACATCCACAAATGAACTTCTGAAATTTTGTCTGATATTGACTTGAATATATGGATTGAATGGGGAGAGCTGACATTTTGACAATATTGAGATCATAACCATGGAACAAAGAATATATCTCCATTATTTATCTCTTCTTAAATTTCTTTCAGCCAAGTTTGATAGTTTTCCTCATATAAATCTTGTACATACTTTATTAGATTTAATCAAGCATTTTAAGTTCATACTTTGTTAGATTTAATCAAGCATTAAGGGGGCAGTACTAATGTAAATGGTATTGTGTTTTTAATTTCAAATTCTACTTTTTCACTATTGGTATATAGGAAAGCAATTAATTTTTGTATATCAATCTTATGTTCTGCAACCTTACTATAATAAAAAATTCCATGAATTTTTTTCCTTTGATAAACTTTTAAATTTTCCCAAGCTTCTGTTTTTTTAAAATCATACTGGTAGTAAATGATAGAATCCTAATTATCAGAATCCTATGGTGATCATTAAAACAAGAGTTCAAGTACAGTTCCTAGTACAGAATAGATGCCCAATGAAGGTATCTCTCATTGCAACTTCAGTTTGACAACTTCACCCAGAAAAGCTGATAAGCACTTCTCTCCAAACATTTATAGTTCTCACCTGGGATTTTTTTTCTTTGTTATCTAGGGAGGGAATTCTCTTGAAGCTTATCTCTACAATAGAAGACTCCTTGGTACTAGTTTCCTCCTGGAAACAAATATGAAGTTTCAGTTTGTCAAGATCAGTATCTATAAGATATGACCATTAGTTGTATAGATTTATATGTGAGTTCTCCTGATGTACCAAAATCTTTTACAAAATAAACAAAATGGCAAAAAGTTGATTTGAATACTTTCCATGTTTTTCTACTAGTAAAAGATGAATTAACTAATAATGAGAGGGAATAGTGCATAAAGAATGACCAAACAGCCTATGGCTACTGTCTCTGTGGGAGAAATACATACAATGTAGAAAGGAATATGAAACAACATATACAGAAAAAAGGCTCTATGGATTTTTTTTAAAGAGTTCCTCATTAAAAAGAATCTCAGTTGCATATTTTTACCTTTAGATTTTGAAATGTTAAGACCTTTGCACCTTTTCTTAAAGAGAAAGAAAATGTTTGTAAAAGTTAAAATGTCAGAAGCCATTCTTTGTGCCTTCAAGGCCTGGGATCAACACACTGGGATGGAAAGATTACACATAAACAAAAGTAGAAGCAGAATGAAATGTCCAGTAGAATTCTGAACAGGCACTATTGCTATCTGAATAGCTCCTTTGGCACAAATCCATTGCAAACAGGGTGTTTGCTTTCCTTGTTTTTTTTTTTTTTTTTTTTTTTTGTTACCAACCTTTGCTATCTGGACTCCTCTTGTTTCTCTTGTTTCCCCCTCAATGACTGTCTATTAGGCTCCCAATTGCTTTTGATCCTTGGCTCTGGCTTTTGGATTTTTCTGTACCTGTGTTCACCCAGGGCACCTCAGCTCCTTTTGGTTTCTGACTCTCATTTCAGGACACCTGGCTGGGTGTCTGCATGCTTAGTAGCCCCTTCTGAATGCTCCCTGGCTCCTCTCCAACTGCCTTCTAACAGTCCCAGAGTGTGGACCAGCTTACTTATGGATGAGGAAAACCTATGTATAATCTCCATTTTTGGGGACAGGTGATAAAATATTCCTTTTTGAAAACATGTTTAAAAACATGTTTTCCAATAAAAACAAGGTTCACACTGGCTAAATTTTATGTGGTATGAACACTTGATAAGTAAGTGAATAAAACATTGTTTTATTTGTCCAAGTTCCCCTTGTCTATTTCAATATATTTTAGAGTGAAAGAAAGATTTAGAAGATAATAATTTTTGTCTTGCAATTTAATGCAAATGATAGAATGAACTATCATGTGAAAAAGCATTATGGAAACACCCAACATTAAAGGTCGAAATAATGTTTAAGTATTTTAACTTTATTCATAGCCCAAGCCTTCTTATCTATTCACATTTAAATTTACAGAACTTTGATGAATAATTATAAACTTCCTCAGCTTATTTAAAATGACCATTTTTAAACATTTGGTTAACTTTATTATTATTAGTTAGCTAACTATTTTCCAGCATTAATATTATATATTTGAGGGAATTCACTCAAAACATCTCACGCATGCTTATTAAAATTTACTTCTATGTTATGGATGCTATAAATTTTTACCTTTCACAGATTTGACAGAGCTAAATGGCCTTTATTATAAGACACTGTATTACAAATATTGAAACATATTTCAGCTCCTTGCATGGTAGTTTGTTTAGCATGTGTTTTGTGCCATCTTGTATTTAATGTTAAATAAATAACTAATTATAATAGTATTTGTAATTGTTTCTTTCATGCTACTCTGCCACCAGCTTCAAATGTTAATAATTATATATAGTTTTCTCTTTTAAAAAACCCCAGTATCATTTTACCCCACTATCCCACTTCTCAGTTTATACCCAAAGGACTTAAAATCAGCATATTACATTGATGAAGCCACATCAATGTTTATAGCAACTAAATTCACAATAGCTAAACTATGGAACCAACCTAGGTGTCCTTCAACAGATGAATGGATAAAAAAAATATGCTATATTCATATATAGGACAGAATATTATTCAACCTTAAGGAAGAATGAAATTATGGCATTTGCCAGTAAATGGATAGAACTGGAGAATATCATGCTAAGCAAAATAAGCCAATCCCAAAAAACCAAAAGCAGAATGTTTTCTCTGATATGCAGATGCTAGTTCACAATGGGGGCTGTTAGGGAAGAATAAAGTTACTTTAGATTAGGTAAAGGGGAGTGAAGGGAGGAGAAGGGGTATGGGAGTAGGAAAGATAGTAGAATTAATCAGACATTATCACCCTATGTACATATATAACTATACAACTTGTGTGATTCTACATCATGTACAACCAGAAGAATGAGAAATTATATTCCATTATATATGATGTATCAAAGTACATTCTACCATCATATATAACTAATCAAAACAAATTTGATTTTTTTTTAGAGAGAGAGAGAGAGAGAGAGAGAGAGAGAGAGAATTTTTAATATTTATTTTTTAGTTTTGGGCAGATACAACATCTTTGTTTATATGTGGTGCTGAGGATCCAACCTGGGCCGCATGCATGCCAGGCGAGCGCTCTACCACTTGAGCCACATCCCCAGCCCCCTTGAAAAAATTTTTTTTAAAACCCCAGTACTCAAACATATAATAATATGTTAATACCCAAATATTGTAGCACACACCCTCCACTATCAGTTTTCAGAACTTTTACTGTTCGTTGGTTTATTCAGTCATCTATCTAACAAACATTTTACTGAAAGCCTTCTATGTATCAGGCACTATGATGCAAGGTGCTGAGTATATAATAAATAAGATAAAATTATTCTTTTAATAATCTCATAGTTTAGGTGGAAGTAATCACTCAAATAATGATGATACAAATTGATATATGTTAAAATAGTTATTTACAAATTGCTTTCTTTCTGTCTGGAATACTTATGGAAAGTACAGAAAGAAAATAAAATTTGGGCTGGATTAAAAAAGTAACCAGAGATGCTACAGAGGTCAGGGATATAGAAAGCACACTGTAGGAAGAAATATTTCTATTTGAGAAGAAACGATGGGGCACATGGGTATCATCAAGCAGAGCAATGTGGCTGGAATGTGGGGAATGTTAGAGAAGGTACACAGATGAAATGATGAGGAAGGGGAGAAAATGCCTAAGTCATTTTTTTCGAGGGTCTGGGAACACACTTGGTCTGAGAGTAGAAATAAGATTGTGGTGATTTGACAATTTTGTATAAAAGGGAGGGCAAAAAGGCAAGTGGAGTGGAGCCAGGTTCTATGAAAGGCACTTTTCAAGATATTCTAAACTCAGCAGAATTGGTGATAGAGGCAAAAAGTTCAGGAGGGAGAGAGAAAGAGACAAACAAATAGACACTGGGGAAGGAGAGGAAAGAGAGAGAGATACCTAAGGTAAAAGAAACTATTCTATGTGATCTTCAAATTTGTTTCATATTCTTCCTTCTCATGTACAAAGAAATCTCCATTTCTAGCCCCTTGACAATGTTAAGCAAATAAAATGAATAGTTCAGGCTAATAAATTGTGGGCAGATATTTAATGTGTTAACTTTTGGGCTGAGGCATGAAGAGCTCCAGTGTGATTTCCCAGAGCCTCTATTTTTCTGTCCTGGAAACCAAATGGACTTCTTGCTGACGTGGGGAACTACAAGATCACAGCTGCGAAAATTTATGAGTAACAACAAAGATAGTTTTCTTGAAGAGTTAGCTAGATCCATAATGTATTTGGTAGAGGGAATCAAGTTTAAAACTATTTTTTTTTTAAATTAAGCCACTGCATTTGGTGGTGGTGGTGGTTGTTACTTCAGCATAGCATAGCTGATATTAACTAAAACATAAATTGATGTGTCAATTTGTAATGAGCATATAAGTCAAAAGATACAGAAAATGAATTCAAGGTCATAAGTTAAGAGGCCTAGAGAAAAATGGAGACACTTTTTCCTTATGGAGGAAAAATATAGGAAAATTTGGAAACAGAAAAGGAGGAAGTTGAAGTTTATTCATGATGTTCTACGATATTAGACATTAAGACTTCTGCTGAGAAGATGAGTGGGAAGAATGAAGAAGGTGGAATTATAGAACAATTGTTGAAGGAAGTAGAATTATAGAGCAATCGTTACTGAACAGAATGGAAAAGAGCCTGTTAGAAAAAAACTGCAAAGCAGTGGTTCCTGCCCAGCTGGGTCTGTAGCTCATGAATTTAGAACAGAGTCAGTCATTTTCTGTAGCAGTGATTGCCATCCTGAAAGGGGTAGAAAATGAATAGTTGTATATACGGTAGAGTTCAGAAAATAAGTTACTGTATGAGGAGGTGAACTCTAGATAATTAAGAAAATTTGGGAAAGGGTAGTTGAAGTGACTGGAATGCGGAGAAGGAAAGTGAAGCCAGGAGGATGGGAGAACAAAGGATTCTATAAGAAATGGGTGTTTTGGTGGCATTGAAGGACAAGTTTATCAGGAGTATGAGTATGTAAATGGCTAAAAACAGGAGCAATTCATATAAAGACAGTAATATAATGTAGTGGTTAAGAGTACTCTATCCCTTACTAGCTATGTAGCATCAAACAAATTAGTCACAATTTTAACCTACACCAAAGGGTCTTTGTGATGACCTAAATGAATTATAACACATAAAGTTCTTAACATAGTGGCTGGCATGAAGTGCTCAAGGGTAAGTCATTATAGTGATAGGATTTATATATCCATGGGGATGGTTGGTGAGGTGTAATGGAGATGGAAAAAAGTTAAGGAATTCTAAGGTGGGTACTTGGCAGATGATTGATGGGGCACTGCATATTCTCAAAGCTACTAAAGAGAGCCAGAGAGAATATTCTGAGCCAGTAGGACCTGCTCAGTTGCTGCAGTGAGATCATGAAGGAATGACCATGAGGGTAGGTGAAAGAGTGGCAGATGTATGGCATGAGCTTCAAGATGTAATTTAGGCATCCAGAACTTTTTTATACCCCCACAACTTGTCACTGAGACTCAGAGGGCATGAGAAAATGAACAACCTCTCCTCTCAAGAGTTTTAGGAACTTTGTATCAAGAAAAACCACAGGTTAGTCTGTGCCCAGAGGTGAAAAAGAAAGAAGATGCAATTAAGTAAAATCTATGGCTATGTGTGAGTGAGTCACTCCACAGGCACTTTGGCCAAGACATCTTGTGAAAAAGGAAGAACGAGTAAGGGCAGATGAGAGTATACTTTCTATGTTTCCTAAAAGGAAGTGGAAGAGCACATACCTGAGCCATCATCATGGAGTAGGAGATGAGGAATTGATTTGCTTTTTAAAAAAAATTTGTTTTAGACATTGGTGGACCTTTACTTTATTCATTTATTTATATGTGGTGCTGAGAATTAAATCCAGTGCCTCACACATGTTAGGCAAGCACTCTACCACTGAGCCACAACCCCAGCCCCTTGATTTGCTTTTAATTTTTGTTTATCTCAACTTCACACGTTCATTTTTGTTTCTACATTGACCACTTATAGTATATAAATTTTTAGAATACATATATTCTAAGTTTCAATCAAGAGCTGACTATAATGGCCTCTTCAATAAATAGTGCTGGGAAAACTGGAAATCCATATGCAGTTAAACGAAATTAAGCCCCTATCTCCACTTACTATGCACAAAACTCAACTCTAAGGTCTAAGGACCTAGGAAATAGACCAGAGACTCTGTGCCCAATAGAAGAAAAAGTAGGCCCAAATTTTCATCATGTTGGATTAGACCCCAACTTCCTTAATAAGACTCCTTTAGCACAAGAAATAAAATCAAGAATCAATAAATGGGATGGATTCCAACCAAAAATCTTCTTATCAGCAAAAGAAACAATCAGTAAAGTGAAGAGAGAGCCTCCAGAATGGGAGCAAATTTTTACCACATACACATCAGATAGAGCACTAATCTCCAGGATATAAAGAACTCAAAAAACTTAACACCAAAAAAACAAATAACCCAATCAATAAATGGGTTAAGAAACTGGACACTTCTCAGAAGATGGCATACAATCGATCAACAAATATATGAAATAATGTTCAACATCTCTAGCAATTAGAGAAATGCAAATCAAAACTAAGATTTCATCTCACTCCAGTCATAATGGCAGTTATTAAGAATATAAGCAACAATAAGTGTTGATGAGGATGTTGGGAAAAAGGCACACACTTACATTGGTGGAGGGACTGCAAATTGGTGCAGCCAACGTGGAAAGCAGTATGGAGAGTCTCTAGAAATTTGGAATAGAACCACCATTTGACCTAGTTATCCCACTCCTTGGTCTATACCCAAAGGACTTAAAATCAGCATACTACAATAACGCAGCCACATCAATGTTTATAGCAGCACAATTCACGATAGCTAAATTGTGAAACCAACCTAGACGCCAATCAACAGAAGAATGGATAAAGAAACTGTGGTATATATTCATGATGAAATATTACTCAGCAATAAATGAGAATAAAATTATGGCATTTGCAGGTAAATGGATGGAGATGGAGAATATCATTCTAAGTGAAGTTAGTCAATTGCAAAAAACCAAAGGCCAAATGTTTTCTCTGATAAGTGGATGCTGATTCATAATTGGGGTGGGGGACAGCATGGGAGAACTGGAGAAACATTGGGTAGGGCAAAGGGGAGGGAAAGGAAGGGAGGTGGCATGGGAGGTAGAAAAGATGGTTACCCTAGGTACATGTATGAAGACATGAAAGGTGTGACTCTACTTTGTGTACAACCAGAGAAATGAAAAATTGTGCTCCATATATGTACTATGAATTAAAATGCATTCTGCTGTCATGTATAAAAAAATGAACAAATAAATAAATAAATTAATTTTAAAAAGAGCTGACTATGGAGCTCTTTCATCATGTAAACAAAAATAAGTACATTTAATCACATATAAGGTTATTGAGAAATAATTCCAATGCCATTTAAAATTATTACAAATCATACACATTGTTGAGCTTGTGAATACACTTTACAAATCTGGCATAATATTAACACTAAAGTTAGATACTAATAATAGGAAAAGAAAGTAACAGCAGTTTCTCTTACAAACATATATGCAAAATTCTTAATAAAAAATTAGAAAATAAAACTTGACAGTGTATCAGCAATGACCTGATATATATATATATATATATATATATATATATATATAGAGAGAGAGAGAGAGAGAGAGAGAGAGAGCCAAGATGTAAAGATGGCCTCATGTCAAGACTCCTTTCAACAACCATAATCTATTACAACAGTTTAGTAATGGCTTAAAATCATATTAATAGATGCTGAAAAGGCATTTGGTTAAATTCAGCAGTCATTCCTACCAAAACCCTAATAAATAATAGGAATAGGAGGAAATCACTTAAATACAATAAATGCTACTTAGGCAAAAACCAAGAACAAACATCACTGGAGACTCCGTTTTAGAACTATTGTATCAGAATTTAGTAATATACCTGTATATGTAATTCCCACTTAAGAAATATATGGCTCTCTACTAGAATTAATCAGATAGAATTAAAAATAGAAAAAAATATATGTATATGTAGCTATACATATATTTGTATACACACATATATGTATAGTAGTACAAAGAACTTAAATATTTTTAAATAAATGTAATAAAAAGTTTGGAGGATCTGTAGGAAGAGAATGATAAAATCTTATCAAAGGGCTACGTCATTAGCTAAAAATACAGAAACGCATACCCCAGTTCTTGAATGAGAAATCTTAAAATTACAAATATATCAATTCTGCCTAAATTGTTATATGTATTTAATGAAATTCCAATTAAAACACCTATGGTCTTAGAAAATTGGATTATCCTACTAAGAAATATAGGAATATGAAAAATAATGATGATAATTCTTGCCAGACATTAAAATGCTATAAAGTCAGCATAATAAAAATGATTGGGTATTATCTTTGGAATAGACTGATTAATAGACTGAAAAACATTGCAGAATAAAGAGGAATTTAGTGCAGGATAAGAATGGTATTTCATGTCAAAGGGAAGAGAATAGTTTATTTGGGGAATTAGCACATTTAATTTACATATTAGTAAGTAGATCAATTAATTATTCATTTGGGTAAAATTGGTTGGAACATTACCTCTTAGCATCTATAAAAATATTGTGTTAGTCTTAAAATTAAAAAAATAGAATACTAAAATTTCATAAAGATAAAATTTAGAAATCCATAAATGTAATCTATATGTTGGGGATATTTTTTCAAAATTTAAATTTAGTTTTTAGCTGATACATAGAAACATAACAAAAAATATAGGTATTTATGGGGTACCATGTGATGTTGAGACATGTATATTTTGTGTAATGTTTTTCAATCAGGGTAAATATACCTATCTCCTCATTTATCATTTCTTTATTGGGGATAGTTTTTAAAGCAAGTTGTAAACCCAAAAGTTATTTCTAAAAATGCATGATTAATCCTACACAGATGTTAAGCAAATTTTTATGCAAATAAAAAACAATAACAAAAACCCCACCTGTGTTAGTTAGGATGCATTCAACTAAAAGTACCAAGAAATCTGACTCCTACAATTCTTAAACAACCAGAGAGTTTATGGATTCCCACCTTGGAATTCCAAAGTTAAGGTAGTCTCACCTCAGTGTATTTATTCAGTTCATTTTCTTTTATTCTCTGGTCTTTGCTCAGTTTTTTGAATTGTTTTCTCCTAAGGTTGGTAGCAAGATGATTATACCCATTTTTCTGACAGTGGCACCTACAAAGACAATGGCCAGGAGAAAAGGAGCTAATTTCCTCCATCTTCCTGTTCTTAAGCCTGAGAAAAGAAGCTTTCAGCTAGTTTCTTCTCACATTTCATTGGACCCAACTGGCTGCATATCAGAATTCCTAGAACAAGGGAAATGAATTGATTGGCTTAGACTTGAGAGTATGCATAAAAGGATTGTCATGAAATTTGATTTTCTTAGTGTGGAAGATTTTGTGTAATATTTTACTTTTCCCCTTGTATTAAATGGAATTTTTAGAAAAAAATGTATTTTTCTATTATTAGGAAAATGACAAATTAGTAGTGCTCATTGTGGAAAAAGTCATTTTATTCTAAGAGTGAGCTGGGAACAGTGTGGACTTATGTATCTCTTTATTGTTTCATTTTTCACCTATAACCTGGCAGGAAGTCTTTTTTTTTAATGTAATGTTCTTTTTAAAATGGCTCCCAAAATATTATGTATGAGGGAACATTTTCTTGCAATAACATGCAATGGATTGTTATATTTTTAACATTTTAATAATCACAAATAATCATGAGGTAAATAATTATAACTTAAAAAGCTAAGTATAAGATAAATAAATAGCTATAGTTATTTAAATATATATGTATGTGTGTGTATATATGTGTGTATATATATATATATATATATATATATATATATACATACATACATATATATGTGTGTGTGTGTGTGTGTTTGGTGCTGCGGATTGAATCCAGGGCCTTATGCAAGGACTCTACCAAATGAGCTATATCCCCAGCCTATATATATATATATATATATTTAGTTGTTGATGGACTTTATTTTATTCATTTATTTATATGCAGTGCTGAGAATCAAACCCAGTGCCTCACACATGCTAGGCAAATGCTCTACCACTGAGCCACAGCCCCAGTCCCACTAAACATATTTTTTATACATGTAGTTCTTAAGATGTTCAATGAACATTACTCCTCATCAAACATCTCTGCTTTGTTAGAACAATGAATGGTTGACCCACCAACCTGAAATGACATTTCTACCTCAATGACAACTCTTTTTTTTTTTTTTTGCCCTTGAAGCAATGATAAGTCATGCCACTCTCATCTGAGAAAACGAATGCACTAGTTTCTTCTGATATGTGTCTGGGAGTGACTATGAATAAATTCCTGCGGAAGTCTGAGCATCAGTAGTGGGAGAGGTATAGGGCGTCCCCATGCTCACTTGCAGAATTTGGCCGTCTCTTCTTACCAGTTGTTCTTGCTCAGATTCTCGTATCCCAGGAAATGCCACCCAGTGCTGTACACATGGTGGGCTATTTTTAGAGCTGGGCCTGCCTGGGGAAACTGGAGAACTTGAACACTCACTGACAAGGAAGTTGAAGAGAGCAAAGGCTTTAAGAGAAAGCCAAGATGCTTTATCTTTTCCTCCTGTGATTTCATTTGGCAGCACATCATCCAGTTAGGAAGGTCCGAGAGATAAAAGAGAGAGACAGTGCTGAGAAGTGAGAGGTGACTGGGAGGAGAGAAGAGAGCTGGCAGTGGGAAGGAGTGTGTGAAGTGTGTTTACAAGAAGACAAGGAAGAGTTATGCAATTGGGTTAAAGAGGGAAAGTTGAGGCCAGAGAAGTTTCTAGAGAAGTCAGTGGAGACCCAAAGTGTAAATCTTTAAGTCTTGAAAAAGTGGTTAAAGAAGATCAAATTACTTACAATTTTCCAGCCATGTGAATTTAAGCAAATTATTTAAATCTCCCTGAGCCTAAGATTTCTTATTTATAAAACGTGAGTATTTAAAATCTAGCTTACAAGGTTATGAGTCAAATGAGTATAAAATACTCTGCATGGGGCCTGGGACACAGGAAACACAGAGTGGACATTATAACTTTGTTTTAATTTCTGTATTTGAATAAATTATTCTACTTTGTTCATAAAAAGGCAAAATAAAATAAAAAAAACTATATGGCAATGGGGACATTCTAGCTCTTGCTCCAAATGCGCATGCACACACACACACACACACACACACACACATACAGGGAAACAAATTATAGCTGCATTGTTTGTAGCATCACTCATAACAAAGCAATGCCCAAGGGAGTTATTAAAACTACATTACTCAGACACTGTCCACCTCTGTTTTGTAGTTATTCAGCAAGGGGGGCAAACCTTCTGAACTATCATAGACATGTGTTAAGTGTAGTATGAGTCTGAGGGCAAACCAATGTAAATCAATTCATCTACTTTCAGACACTCTGTCCTAACTAAATGTAATAGATCCCAAGGGAAAATTAAATAAAAGATAGGTAAATGCACCAATATTAACACAAAGAACAAGAAAACTAAATGCAGTGCATGGGACCTCAAGTTAATATTTGGCAAAGATTATTAAGTAAGTCTCAAAACAGGGAAATATAAAATTAATACTAGAAATATAATTGTGTGCTCTAAGCAAAAGCAAAATAACTCATAGGAGATATACTGGCACTGTTCATAACTTTAGATTATATGACTTCTAAAATCCATCCAAGTCTCACTAAAAAATAACATTACCATTTCTTTTTTTCTAACTTGAATTTTTTTTTGAGGAAGGGTCTTGCTGTGTTGCTGAAGTTGGTCTCAGGCTCCTGAATTTAGGTGATCCACCTGCCTCAGCCTCCTGAGTAGTGGGGCCTACAGGCATGTACTACCACACCTGGCTTTCAGCTTGATTGTTTTCTTCAATTTTCTAGTGAAAAAGCAACTGATATTAAAATCTTAGAATATGTTACTTCACAGTTTGCACAACAAACACCAACTCTGCTCTTCCAGACAAGTTGTATTTTTTAGGAAGTTTTGTAAAATTTCATAGTTTATACTTAAAACCTATACTTACAAATTGCTTTTAGCTATTAGAGCTAATAAATGAATTCAGCAAAGTGGCAGGATATAAGATCAACACGCATAAATCAAAGGCATTCCTGTATATCAGCGACAAATCCTCTGAAACGGAAATGAGGACAACTACTCCATTCACAATATCCCCCCAAAAAATAAAATACTTGGGAATCAACCTAACAAAAGAGGTGAAAGATTTATACAATGAAAATTACAGAACCCTAAAGAAAGACATAGAAGAAGACCTTAGAAGATGGAAAAATATACCCTGCTCATGGATAGGCAGAACTAACATCATCAAAATGGCGATATTACCAAAAGTTCTCTATAAGTTCAATGCAATGCCAATCAAAATCCCAACAGCATATCTTGTAGAAATAGATAAAAGAATCATGAAATTCATATGGAACAATAAAAGACCCAGAATAGCAAAAACAATGCTAAGCAGGAAGTGTGAATCAGGCGGTATAGCGATACCAGACTTCAAATTATACTACAGAGCAATAGTAACAAAAACAGCATGGTACTGGTACCAAAACAGGCGGGTGGACCAATGGTACAGAATAGAGGACACAGTAACCAATCCACAAAACTACAACTATCTTATATTTGATAAAGGGGCTAAAAGCATGCAATGGAGGAAGGATAGCATCTTCAACAAATGGTGCTGGGAAAACTGGAAATCCATTTGCACCAAAATGAATCTGAATCCCTATCTCTCGCCGTGCACAAAAGTTAACTCAAAATGGATCAAGGAGCTTGATATTAAATCAGAGACATGGCATCTGATAGAAGAAAAAGTTGGTTATGATCTACACACTGTGGGATTGGGCTCCAAATTCCTCAATAGGACACCCATAGCGCTAGAGTTAACAACTAGAATCAACAAATGGGACTTACTCAAACTAAAAAGTTTTTTCTCAGCAAAAGAAACAATAAGAGAGATAAACAGGGAGCCTACATCCTGGGAACAAATCTTTACTCCACACACTTCAGATAGAGCCCTAATAACCAGAATATACAAAGAACTCAAAAAATTAGACAATAAGATAACAAATAACCCAATCAATAAATGGGCCAAGGAACTGAACAGACACTTCTCAGAGGAGGACATACAATCAATCAACAAGTACATGAAAAAATGCTCACCATCTCTAGCAGTCAGAGAAATGCAAATCAAAACTACCCTAAGATACCATCTCACTCCAGTAAGATTGGCAGCCATTAGGAAGTCGAACAACAATAAGTGCTGGAGAGGATGCGGGGAAAAGGGCACTCTTGTTCATTGCTGGTGGGACTGCAAATTGGTGCAGCCAATTTGGAAAGCAGTATGGAGATTTCTTGGAAAGCTGGGAATGGAACCACCATTTGACCCAGCTATTCCCCTTCTGGGTCTATTCCCTAAAGCCCTAACAAGAGCATGCTACAGGGACACTGCTACATCGATGTTCATAGCAGCTCAATTCACAATAGCAAGACTGTGGAATCAACCTAGATGCCCTTCAATAGATGAATGGATAAAAAAAATGTGGCATTTATACACTATGGAGTATTACTCTGCATTAAAAAATGACAAAATCATAGAATTTGGAGGGAAATGGATGGCATTAGAGCAGATTATGCTAAGTGAAGCTAGTCAATCTTTAAAAAACAAATACCAAATGACTCCTTTGATATAAGGGGAGTAAACAAGGACAGGGTAGGGACGAAGAGCTTGAGAAGAAGATTTACATTAAACAGGGATGAGAGGTGGGAGGGAAAGGGAGTGAGAAGGGAAATTGCATGGAAATGGAAGGCGATCCTCAGGGTTATACAAAATGACATATAAGAGGAAAGGATGGTACCAGTACCATGCTGTTTTTGCTACTATTGCTCTGTAGTATAGTTTGAAATCTGGCATTGCTCTACCACCTGATTCACACTTCCTGCTCAGAATTGCTTTTGCTATTCTGGGTCTTTTATTTCTCCATATGAATTTCATGATTGCTTTATCTATTTCTACAAGCAATGCCATTGGGATTTTGATTGGCATTGCATTGAACTTATAGAGGACTTTTGGTAATATTGCCATTTTGATGATGTTAGTTCTGCCTATCCATGAACAGGGTATATCTTTCCATCTTCTAAGATCTTCTTCTACTTCTCTTTTTAGGGTTCTGTAGTTTTCATTGTATAAATCTTTCACCTCTTTTGTTAGGTTGATTCCCAAGTATTTTATTTTTTTTGAGGATATTGTGAATGGAGTGTTTTTCCTCACTTCCGTTTCAGAAGTTTTGTCACTGATATACAGAAATGCCTTTGATTTGTGCGTGTTGATTTTATAACCTGCCACTTTGCCGAATTCATTTATTAGTTCTAGTAGTTTTTTTGTAGACCCTTTTGGGTCTTCTATGTATAGAATCATGTCATCTGCAAATAGTGATAATTTAAGTTCATCTTTTCCAATTTTTATGCCTTTAATTTCTTTCGTTTGTCTAATTGCTCTGGCCAGTGTTTCGAGAACTATATTGAATAGAAGTGGTGATAAAGGGCATCCCTGTCTTGTTCCAGATTTTAGAGGGAATGCCTCCAATTTTTCTCGGTTCAGAATGATGTTAGCCTGTGGCTTAGCGTAGATAGCTTTCACAATATCAAGGTAAGTTCCTGTTATCCCTAGTTTTTCTAATGTTTTGAACATAAAGGGATGCTGTACTTTGTCGAATGCTTTTTCTGCATCTATGGAGATGATCATATGGTTCTTATCTTTAAGTCTATTGATATGGTGAATAACATTTATTGATTTCCGTATATTGAACCATCCCTGCATCCCAGGGATGAATCCTACTTGATCATAGTGCACAATTTTTTTGATGTGTCTTTGTATCCTATTCGCCAGAATTTTATTGAGGATTTTTGCATCTAGGTTCATCAGAGATATTGGTCTGTAGTTTTCTTTCTTTGAAGTGTCTTTGTCTGGTTTCGGAATCAATGTGATGTTGGCCTCATAGAATGAATTTGGAAGAACTCCCTCTTTTTCTATTTCCTGAGGTGGGTGGACCAATGGTACAGAATAGAGGATACAGAGACTAATCCACAAAGTTACAACTATCTTATATTTGATAAAGGGGCTAAAAGCATGCAATGGAGGAAGGATAGCATCTTCAACAAATGGTGTTGGGAAAACTGGAAATCCATATGCAACAAAATGAAACTGAATCCCCTCCTCTCACCATGCACAAAAGTGAGCTCAAAATGGATCAAGGACCTAGATATCAAATCAGAGACTCTGTTTATGATAGAAGAAAAAGTTGGCTACGATCTACATATTGTGGGATCAGGCTCCAAATTCCTTAACAGGACGCCTATAGCACAAGAGTTAACAGCAAGAATCAACAAATGGGACTTACTTAAACTAAAAAGTTTTTTCACAGCAAGAGAAACAATAAGAGAAGTAAATCGGGAGCCTACATCATGGGAACAAATTTTTACTCCTCACACTTCAGACAGAGCCTTAATATCCAGAGTATACAAAGAACTCAAAAAATTAGACAATAAGACAATAAATACCCCAATCAACAAATGGGCCAAGGACCTGAACAGACACTTCTCAGAGGAGGACATACAATCAATCAACAAATACATGAAAAAATGCTCACCATCTCTAGCAGTCAGAGAAATGCAAATCAAAACCACCCTAAGATACCATCTCACTCCAGTAAGATTGGCAGCCATCAGGAAGTCAAACAATAACAAGTGCTGGCGAGGATGTGGGGAAAAGGGTACTCTTGTACATTGCTGGTGGGACTGCAAATTGGTTCAGCCAATTTGGAAAGCAGTATGGAGATTCCTGGGAAAGCTGGGAATGGAACCACCATTTGACCCAGTTATTGCCCTTCTTGGTCTATTCCCTGAAGACCTTAAGAGAGCGTACTACAGGGATACTGCCACATCGATGTTCATAGCAGCACAATTCACAATAGCTAGACTGTGGAACCAACCCAGATGCCCTTCAATGGATGAATGGATTAAAAAAATGTGGCAGTTATACACCATGGAGTATTACGCAGCTCTAAAAAATGACAAATTCATGGAATTTGCAGGGAAATGGATGGCACTAGAGCAGATTATGCTTAGTGAAGCCAGCCAATCCCTAAAAAACAAATACCAAATGTCTTCTTTGATATAATGAGAGCAACTAAGAATAGAGCAGGGAGAAAGAGCAGGAAGAAAAGATTGATATTAAACAGAGACACGAGATGGGAGGGAAAGAGAGAGAAAAGGGGAATTGCATGGAAATGGAAAGAGACCCTCATTGTTAAAAAAAACTACATAAAAGAGGTTGTGAGGGGAATTGGAAGAAAAAACAAGGAGAGAAATGAATTACAGTAGATGGGATAGAGAGAGAAGATGGGAGGGGAGGGGAGGGGGGATAGTAGAGGATAGGAAAGGTAGCAGAATACAACAGTTACTAATAGGGCATTATGTAAAAAGGTGAATGTGTAACTGATGTGATTCTGCAATCTGTATTTGGGGTAAAAATGGGAGTTCATAACTCACTTGAAACTAATGTCTGAAATATGATATGTCAAGAGCCGTGTAAGGTTTTGAACAACCAATAAAAAAAAAAAGAGGAAAGGACGGGTAAGACAAGATAATACAAATGGAAGAAATGATTTACAGTGGAAGGGGTAGAGAGAGAGAAGGGGAGGGGAGGGGAGGGGGGATAGTAGACAATAGGACAGACAGCAGAATACATCAGACACTAGAAAGGCAATATGTCAATCAATGGAAGGGTAACTGATGTGATACAGCAATCTGTATACGGGGTAAAAGCGGGAGTTCATAACCCACTTGAATCAAACCGTGTAATATGATGTATTAAGAACTATGTAATGTTATGAACGACCAATAAAAAAAAAACAAATTGCTTTAAATATTTTTCTTAGTTTTAAGTCAGTCTCTCTCTCTCTCTCTCTCTCTCTCTCTCTCTCTCTCTCTCTCTCTTTCTCCCTAGAAATAAGCAAATGTGATATTTCTGTTCCCACTATTTTCTTCACCCTTCCATGTATAACAGCCCCATTGACTGTATCCTAATGCTAAAATTAACAGAACAGGTAGAATTTTTTTTCCCACATGACTTTTGGAGGGAAGTCTCTAAGCAACCTAATACCCCCCACCATTTTTAGATTTCTGGATCTGAGAGTTAGGTGGATAAAACATAGAGAGACATATGGAATCTAAAGGTGGCTGGCTGTTGAAGGATAGGAGTCCCAGGAAATTTGTCTCTTAGGTAGAAATTTGTGTGCAGAAAGTTTACTAGGGACTTTTCCTGGGATCTGCACTTATTGGGGAGGGGAAGGAAGGAGAATAGGGTCAAGAAGAATATGGGGTGGTATCAAAAAGAAAAAGAGGTCTGTGATGTAGTCTTGAGATGTTAGCCAACACCTGGGATTAGGTAAGGGCAAGGGGCCAACCCTTGCTCTGAATGTGTCATGCCTAAGGGAGGACATTTAAAACTAGGCAAGGCAGCTCTCTTCTTCTAAGAGAAATCCTCAGGCAAAATTTCTAGGTTCAGGAAGAATAAAATCTTGAGACACAGGGTAGGAATCTGGGCAGTGCAGCACAGTATCCACCACAGAAGTCATGGAGAACAGATGTCAGTTACCCTTTGGTCAAGTGCTGGCTATAAATGTGAGGCAGACTGACAGTTGAGATAACATTTGATTGGCTCCCTCCCCCACATACACATTCCTATACCCTTTCCTTCTCTGCCATTCCATCTGCCATTTCGTTGGCAGAGGGATTGAAAGAGCAGAATTCAGAGAACAAAGGGATTAATTCTTTGCTTTTGGGTTTCAAAAACTTAGGCCTCAGCAAAGACAAAACATTTGGAAAAAAGCAGGAAGTGTAAGAAGAGAAGATTTCTCAACCTCTCCCAGACTAAAAGATTCTCTGGGCTTTGGCCAGAAAAGGTGGAGAGAAAAATAAAGACAACTCAGAATCCTGTAGATTCATGGGGTAGAAACTTATGAGCTGAGATCAAAGGATTGAGGAAGACAAGGAAATATCCTTGCCTCCAAGGAATGAATACAATGCTGTGAGCATACTATGTTGATAGAACACATAGGAACGGGACCTAACCTGGCCCAAAGTCTGGGAATGGCTCACAAAAAAAATGATATGTTTAACTGGGAACCTGCAGCTTAAATAGATGCCATCTAAACGGAGAATAGAGTGAATAAAAGTGTTTCAGGGAAAAAGAAGACATGGAAAAGCAAAAAGGAAAAAACTGTCTATGTTCATACCTACAGATTTTCATACACACATATAAATCTGATTATTTCTGAAAACCTCCCTGTCTTTGTCTTTCCATTCCTATGGAGTTGTTTTATGTACCTTCAAAGACATGGAGAGTGAACTCTCTCTCAGAGGTTAAAAACTTTGGAACTCCAACCATGTGTACTGATTTCCTAGAGAGGAGGGATTTCCTACAGAGGGATGGAAATACAGGGGGGAAGTAGAAAAAGTTTTGGTTCCTAAGTAGTTTATTTTTCTGGTACTCTCATGGTTATCTTCTTGGTGAGTTTCATCTGTTGACTGATGATTCAAACACTGTTCCTGAGTATAGTATAAAGACCCCAAGAAAGATCTGTGAAGGCTCTAAGGATAAATAGCAACTAGAGGGTACCACCTCCATTTCAGAGCTGCCTTGGATTCAATGGCCCTGAGGGATAACCCTCAAAGATCTCATTGCCTTTATCAGCATTACAAGAAGGTTGAAAATATGTAGCTTCGCAAATAAGATTGGAAACTCCCTAATATATTTTCTCCCACTTATATCTTTTGGGAGATTGCCTGCTTTTTTCCAAGTGCAAATTTCCCTGCTTCTTTTAGATGCAGTCACTATGTCAGCTACCTCAACTCTGTTTTGCTCCAAGTCCCCTTTGGGGGGCTGTCTTATTTCTCTTTTAATCTTTGGCATCAAAATGATAACATGGTCATAGTTTCTTCTGTTCTACCCATGTAAGTCTTCATAGGTGTATCTCAAATAGGAAACACCTTTGTTGCTTCAGATACCTGGACTCTTTGTCTCCTCTTGCCTTTTCCAGAAAGTCATGGGGCGCCTCGAGGCAGCCTTTAGAGATCTGGCCCATGAGTATGGAGACAGCTTGTTTTGCTAACCCCTTCTTACCTCAGTGACACAACCTCTGATATCTCCTGCTTACTTCTCCCCATTTCTCTCCTCTCTTCCAGTTTCTTCCTCTCTCTCCTCTAAGTGTCTTACTAGAGCAAGTAATTCGGGGAAGAGAAGATTCATAGCAATAAAAGCTGGACTGGAGTTGGACTCTCTCTACAATTCTCCACTAAAAATATTTTGGGTCATACATCACTGAGATATGGGGAGATCTCTTACAATATCAAAATATTGCAATTAGCTTGCTTGGCTATGTGTGTGGAGTAAGATACTCTCTAGACCTCAGTTTCTTGTATGTATAATGAAACTAATACATGAATAATGAGAAGAGCTGTATTAATTAGGAAGCTTATGGGGCCATGACAATTTTGTATCATATGCTTGAAGTTCCACCTTCCCTTATGTCATATAAATGTCAAGCCTTCCAAAATCTAGCTCTGCGTCTACTGACAGGGTTTTGTAAGAGTGAAATAAACAATAGATGTAAAACATTTGACACAAGTCCTGGCTGTCACCATTATCATTATTAACACTACTAAATTATTCATCTATCAAAAGGATGATAAAGGACTTAATCAAAATTTAAAATATCAAGCTTCAGAAGCTATGTGAATGAATGCAAAATAGACATTTTTCTGTTTTTATAGGGTTTTGCAGCAGTAACAATATTTTTCCAAATATTTTCAAATTTATTTTCAATTACAAGCAAATTAAGTTTTGTCATAAAAATACAAATAGTCTGAGGATCCCAAAATAAAATGTTTTATTTTTTTACCCTTCCTTGCCTTTAGCCCACCTCCACCCAAACTTCTCTATCGAGGGTAACCATAAATTAATAGTTTGGTATATATTTTTCTAAATCTCAACATGTACCTTACAACTGAAAGACTATTGAAATCAATAGAAAAGTAACTTTTTTCTTTCCTCAGTTGAAAACAGGCATGGAAGAGAATTACTAAGTAGGTAACCAAATGGAACACAAGTGAATGTTTATTTGCATGCATGCACGTATGTATGTGATATATATATATATATATATATATATATATATATATATATATATATATATATTTATTTATTTATTTTTTCTCCAAATCAAGAAGCCCAGAGTTTAAGGAAAGCAAAACTGTCCTCTTAAAGATTTTGCTAATATGCAAAATACTATTTTATTAAGTGTTATCAGAAAGTACTTGCTAAATAATTTTGCCCACATAACCTCAGTGTCAACCCTTGCTGAAGATATGCATTTTAGTCTGTTCTGCATGGGTCAGGTTGTAAAAGGCAATGGAAAATAACCTCAAAAAGGGAGGAAATGTGTTTCTTTTATCTTTCCTCTTGGGTATAAATATTTAACACAAATAGCTCCTGTCTTGAGAAAGAAATAAAAACTAGTGCTTCATGTTGTGGCACCCGCCTGTAATCTCTGAGACTTGGGTGGCTGAGGCATGAGGGTTGCAAGTTCAAAGCTAGCCTTAGCAACTTAGTGAGATCCTGTCTCAAAATAAAAAATAAAAAGGGCTGGAGATGTGGCTCAGTGGTTAAGCACCCCTTGGTTCAATTCTTGTTACCAAAAGAACAAAACAAAACAAACTGGTGTTGCTTCTGTTTGCATATTTTAAAATTCAAGAGTATAGAAAGCATTAGAAAACAAAATTGACCAAATTATAGTGTTATATTGTGTGTATGTACAATTCCACTATTATGTATAATTATAATGCACTAATAAAAAATAAAACAAATAAATGAAAAGAAAAAAAGAGTATATTCCAAGCACAGAGGAAAGCTGATACATTAACTATTAGAAAATCATTTAGAGTTACACATATACCTGTTGTAAAAAATATATATTACAGGCATGTAAAAACTTCTTTTAATAAAATTTTAGGTAAATATTTGCTACCATTCTAAATAGTACATCAGAATTATTTTCAGTGCTGAATGTAACTGACATTGTACATATAAAATATGCATTCATCTGAGAAAGGGTTAAATAGTTACACCTTTTAAAATTTTACAATCAATAAGAAAGATGTGTAAGTAGGGATAAAATTCCTGAATATTTGTTGAGAAACTTCATCTCATACTCTTCGAGAAGTAGTTATTTTTCAGAGAAAATAGATGATTATTCTTATATGTTAATTCTTAAAGACTTTTCATAAATGTTTTTTAAATGAACACCTTTTATGAACTTTCTAGTTTAATTTATTAAGTGGAACTTAAAATTAATGAACAGCTACAGTTTATAGTAAAATCATTATCATATGATTTACATAGAATTTTGCATGCATCTAAGTATTCATAAAATAGAAAGTATTTATAGCTTAATATAATAAATGTGAATAAATTAAGCCATAATTACATATTTTCTCTAATTTATGAATATGATATTCTTTATTGGTTTAGTATTACCTACATAAATAAACTAGTTAATTTAAATATTAAATTGTAAGGGAAATATATGTCAGGTCAGTTAACAAGGAACCTAAATTTCAAAATGCATAATTGCAATATTGAATGTATTTTTATAAAAGAGTTATGACAATTTTAAACATGCAAAGAAAGCTCTCATTTGAATATTTAAAATTCCAGATCATTTTTAAGACACATATATATTTCCATGGTAAAATCAAGGTTGGCCTCTTTTACTTCTATACATATTGTAGCACCATGTCTGTTTTTCCTTACACATTATATACTTAGCAGGTATCTCTCTCTCACTCTCTTTAGTTTCTCTCTCTCTCTCTCTCTCTCTCTCTCTCTCTCTCTCTCTCTCTCACTCACACACACACACACACACCCCACAATTTTTTTCCCCACATTTATTTTTTTGTGCTGTAACTAGAAGAACACAACTAGGGGTTGTACCCACAAATAATCACTAAAATTAAACTTGCAAGACCAACCACTACTAGAGTTTGATTGCAAACAATGGATATAGTCTCTGCCTAATTAAACAAATCTGTTGGAAGGATATAGATTAGCTTATAGAATCAGAAGGGAAAGCTAATAAGTGACTAACCATAGGAAGGACCCCATCCTAAAGTAGTTCTAAGTATCTAGGTGGGAGGAATCAGTGGACAGTGTCCTCAAAAGCTCACTGGAATGAATCCACTTTGCCCATTTTCTGTTCCAGTGTCACTTTGTTTAGGATTTGGATTTCCAGAGGAGACTCTGATCAGCCTAGCCAAGTTCACAAGGCCATACCTTGGACATCTTCACTGAAGTTACCACATTGAAGGCTAGCAATTTGGAAGCTGTACAGATTCCCAAAGGAAAAGCTAAATGTAACTACCAAAAATGGGAAAAGACTTGGGACAGGCAAAAACTGTGTGTTCTTAGAATTTAAAATGTAGGAATCCATAAATGTTACAATGTTTTATTTGTAGTTGCCACTTACCACTTCAATAATTAATTGCTTAAATATTCATATGGGAGGATATTGTAACCAGCAAGGCTTTCATTAAAAATAATTAAGTAAGAATAAGATGTTAAGAATAAGATGTTCCTTATTTACCCTATTTCCTTCCTCCATCCACTCATTACTGCTAAGCTTTCAATGCAACATGCAAACATGAGTTCTTTATACTTTAATGTACAGCCTACAAGCCAGAAGGCTCTCCATTGTTTCTCTAATGGGCTAGGAGATTTTGGCTAACTGAACACTTTTCCAGGGTTCTGTTTCTTCATTCATAAAATAAAAGAGAATACAATAAGTGCCAGCTGTAACGTTCATTCTGTGGTTTAATGACAGCAGGCATAATTCTCTGCTACTGGTTTCTGCCACTCTTTCCCAGGGTCAGGCCACTCTGTAGAGTGTTTATTATTCCTGGAAGCTGATTAGTGGCAGTAGAATATCCATTCTCTGTGGAGTAGTTTGGATGAGTTCATTTATTTATTTAGTCAATCAATCAATCAATCATCTGCTAGGCCTTTTGTTCATCAAGCATTAGGGGATACGGTTAGAGCCTCTACTCCTAAGAAGTTCACAGATTCACAAGTCCTATGCAACAAATAAGACCTTATGAACTTGAAGAAATATGAGGAAAAGAGCAAGTCATGCATAAATCAGTCTGCTCCAACATGCTAACTGTAGAGAGAAGTTATTTATTGGAGCAGGGAAGAGAGCACATTTCTCCATGACAGAATCAGAGGACCAAAGATGGTTTGGGGGAGGGAGGGACGCATAAAACAAACAGAATATGGTTTGTTGATCCATTCAACATTTATTGAAAACTTTTGTGAAGATGCTGCATTAGGCAATGGAGAATGGCCATAGAATTGGAGACACATGGGAATGAGAGTGCAGGAAGGAGTGGAAAGGCAAGACCTTTTAGATTAAAAAATTTAAAAAAAAAGCCAAGAAATAACACACCTGTAGTTATCACTTTATAAAAACAGGGTGAGACCAGAGTCTAATACTTAGTGTTTGCTCTATGCTAAGCATGATTCTAATTGCTTTCCAGGTACCACTTTGTTGTTTAGGCAGGTACAGTAATTATTCCTGTTTTACAGTTGAGAAAATGATAGCAAATTTAAGCAATGAGCCCAGGGTAAGATATCAAGCCCAGAACAGGTTAGGGATTTGAACCCATACAAGTCTAACTCCACAGTCTGACTATACCACCTTTCTGCACATTTGTAATAGCTAACCAAACAATCATCCAGTATAAATTTAGTAGGGTTGATCTATTTTAGACCAATTTGAAATACTGAGCCAGTTTGAAAGAATAAATTAGTACCCACAGTTATAAATATTCTTCCTAAAATGACATCACCATTTCCTTTTTATAGCTTCTTTCCCTATCCCCCACCCACTGCTCAAGCTAAATTGCCCCCAAATTCAGCCTTTATGAAAAAATCTTTGGCTGGAAATGAATACTTGGATAAAACTGGGAAAAATCTGAAAATTGAGAAGTGTGGTTACTCTGTTTGTATGATGAAGAATATAATGGTGGTTTATAATAATTCCTAAGTGAAATACAGGTGAAAATCACTGCTTTCTAGTTTCTCAAGGAGTATGATCATCAATCTGAAGAAAACCTGAAGGAAAATATATTAATATACTATTGTAGGACAACCTGTTTCTTTTTCCACTTCAGATGTAAGGTGTAGAATTATCATTAAAAATTATATAATTTCAGGGCCTGGTGCAGTGGTGCACCCCTGTAATCCCAGCCACTTGGGAGGCTGAGGCAGGAGGATTGCAAGTTCAAAGCCAGCCTCAGCAAATTATCAAGGCCCTAAGGAACTTATGGCTTTATAATTAAAAAAATAAAAAATAAAAAGTACTGGGTTGTCATTCAGTGATTAAGTGCTTCTGGGTTCAGTCTCCCTTACTAATAATAACAATAATAATAAATAAATAAAGTAAAATAAAGTGATATAACTTCCTATTTGATTTCAGGATCTTTGGTTATATTAGTAGCACTTATTTACATAACTATAAATGTATATGCATACAGTACCTGGAGATACCTTTTCAGGAAGCTAGTTTTGTTGTTTAAAAATTATTTTTAATTGATAACTAAAAGAATATTGGTATTAAAATAATTATAACTTAAATAGCATGGTATATAAAATCTCACAATAGAACCACACAACGCATACTCATTTGAGGGATCAGGTAAAAAAGAACTTTTGATTTCTGTAGAATTATTTTCCATCAAATAATTAAACTCTAAGTCTGAAGCCTGATTTTTTTTTCCCCTAGGAATTCTTTCTAGGCTCTCACAATCTATAGAAATAATTCCTTCCTCTAAGGTTACATAACAATCAACCTCTCCTCAACATATTTATAATTGTTCTGACCCTGCTATAGTATAAAATCTTCCAAGACATTGCCAGAGGTTGGCACTTCGCTGATCTTAAACTGTAAGTTACTATACACATCTATAAAATTAGGCCCTACCCACACTAATCATGGTTCCTCATGCTATTTTTTTAAAATAATTCATTGACAATGAAAGTTTGTCAATAAATAGTGGTCATGTGTGCTTGGATGAAGACACACAGTAAATAAGCAATCTTAAAGTGAATTGAATTCTGGCAGAAATGATTAAAATTTAATCTGAGGCTTTAAAAAATGAAACTAAGTTCTAATAATAATAAATTAGAGAAATTAAAGGATCTTAATTGTAAAAGAACAATACATGTAAAGTTAAAATAAGACTACATCTTAATTTGGCCACTGTCCTTAAAAAAAGAGAAAATTTGGACACAGAGAGACACAAAGACAGAGGTACAGCCATGTGAGGATATAACAAGAAGGTGATCATTTGTAAGTCACTGAGAGAGGCCTTGGAAAACACCAAATCTACCAATTCCTCTGTCTTGGACTTCTAACTTTCAGAACTTTGAAAAATCAAATTTCTGTTATTTAAGCTAAAAAAAGATCTTATAATTTTGTTACAAAATACGTCATTCATTCAAAAAACTCCAACATTTAAAATCAGTAAACTGATTTCTTTTTTTAATTACCGTGTGCCCACTAATATCTGAATTTATGTTCCTGATTCATACCTCAAACCTATTTTTAAACTTTTTTTTTAAAGGGTAATGAGATTTGTAAAATAAAGACTGTTTTGCACAGCTATACTTAGGCAAAGTGAAAAACATGGTCCGTATTTTTCAATAATCAGGCATCTTGAGTTATGCTGACAACTTCAAATTTGCATCTCTGGCCAGATCTCTTTTTAGAACCCCAGACTCAAACAGCCAACTGCTTCTCCAGGGCTCTTCTTGGAGTTCTTGTGGGAATGTCAAATTCAGCATGTTCCAGCTGACTCTACATCCCTTCATCCCAAGCAACTGCTCACTGTGTCACCAGGGTAGCCTCGACAGGTGAAGTGCACTACCAGCTGCTCAAGTCAGAAACCTGGGCCAGTTCCAGACTTTTCTTTATCTCCCCTGAAGCTCATTTATATCTTTAAGTTTTGTCACTTCTACCTGCCAAATAGCTCTCTTCCTTCTGTCTCCTTTGTCTGCTTCAGGTGGCCTCTGCTCATCTCTCCTACTTATCCCCCACCACTCTTCCGCCTGTTCTCAGGTACCATTGAATCAGGCTCAGTTCCTACAAAGCCATGTGTCATTGGTTTCCAGCCTTTATTTATGTTGTTCTCTCAACCTGGAGCACCTTCTCCTGCTTCCCTAGTCACTATCCATTCCTTCTTTAGCTCAACTTAGATGTTACTATTATTAGCAGCCCTTTTGGCATTCACATCCGCTTAGCCATTTTTCCTCTTTATCTGCTCCCTCCCCTATTATTGTGCTTACTTTAAAGATTTGTCCTGTGTATTGGTTTTCCTACTAGATTGTTAGCAAGGATCTCTTTATTATCTATTAAAGAAGCTGGTAGGTATCGGGTACTAAAAATATGAATGAATTTACATACAGACCATCAGAACCTATTTTTTCTACATTCTTGTAGAAAATCTTTTCTAAATTGAAACTTTGAGGAAAAAAATTTCCATAAGTTAATTATCCTGATCTCTTTTGGTTTCATGATGGAGACTTCTCCTATGTTTCTATCCTGACGAAGTGATACTTAACTTTAATTCAGGACTTATAAGGCACACTCTGTTGCATATCTCAGTGAATCAGTTTTTAGACATTTCAGTCTTTCGAGTCATACATTTAATTAAGGAAAACATCAGATGGTGCTAGGCCCTGTTATTCCTGGAGAATGTGCCCCCAGGATGCCTCCCCACATGGGGAGACCGTGCTCAGACCTGGTCCTCTGCTGTCACTTGGCTTCCCTTCCACAGATTATTTGAATCTGCTGCTCTTGGCTCCTAGTTTCCTCTACTTGACACCTCGTAATTGGCCGGGAGTTGGCTTCCTGTCTGTGCCCTCATCTTCTGGCCTGGAGCTTGTAAGCCTGCTGTTTGTTTGGTTCTGACCCAGCATGCTCAGGGCAGGGCATGTGGCTGCCATCATCATTAACTGCAGTGAGCACTTTCACTTTTCAGTGTTGCTTCCCATTAACTGTTCCATCTGATCCTCACAGCAGCCTGGGAAAGGAAGGCATTCATCATCTTCAAATCCTTTCATATTTCTAGTGGGGTTGTAAATTTAGCAACTTTGTCTCTCACAACTAAAGTTCTCTTTATCATCAACTGATAATGTGTTTTAAATGTAAGGCCTCATGGTAACTCTGTGTGTGTGTGTGTGTGTGTGTGTGTGTATGTTTTAAACAATTTCTTTTGAGGACCCTCAATTTATTTTAGGTAAATGCTAATTGTCTAAGATTTTCTCTTTCCCTAACTCAATTCTGAGACACTTTCATGATGCCATGTCAGGGAATCAGAAGAGTGATGATGAGAAGGTAATCTTGGGCAAGACCTCACTGGGTTCTGAAGTTGAATGGCTAGTCAGGTGCCTGGGTTTGTAACTGTTGATTGCTGGTGGCCAGTTTGCATCGACCACTGGTCTACTTGCCTGAGTGCTTCAGTAGATACTGTCAGTCTACTGGGCATTTCTGGATATCCCCTTTCCCCACCAGGATGCATAGGCATTTCTTTGGTTTACACAATTCTTTCCAAGTGACATTGTTGGGCTACTCACTCCATGTCTCCTCCCAGAATTCCACAGAGAGACCAAAGCAAAGGTCTTCTGTCTTCAATGTTCTCCAGTGTATATTATGTACCACCCATCTGGCAAAGCTTCTGCTGAGAAGGGATGGTTGGGAATGGGGCTTATTCCTTATTTTTGTTGCTCTTGTCTTTGTTGTGAATCTCTCCTAGGCTAGAAGAGATTCTCCTCACTGTTCCTCGTAAGTTGTAAGTTCTTCCTTCAGATCTTATCCTGAATTCTGTATATATCTGTCATCTGGTAACTTCCATGAACAAAGTCAACATGGAACTAAAAATTTTAGAAAATTGTTGAGTTTTTCAACAACGCTTGGTCCCTACCCTCAGATTTTAAATGCCTACTTTGGATATTAAAAGCTGAATATTAAAAATTCTCTTTATTTTTTGTATTCTAGCTAAAATATAATCCTAGATTAGGGTGGAATGAGTGAAGAAATGTAAAAGGGAAAAGCTTATTAACTTATAACAAAATATTCCCATTACAGCATTAATTTGGAAAAAATATTAACTATTGCAAAATTTCACCAATTTGCACTGAATGGTAAAGTCACTCTGAATTAGTAAAATTTTTAATTTCTTAACTATTACTAAAAATACTAAAATATGTAGAAAAATGTTAAAGATAATAAAGGGATATGTTAGCTGCTTTACCTATATGAGCCAATTTATCTTAACCTGTTTTACAGAGGAGGAGCAACATGGAAAGATTCACAACTTGCCCAAAGTGAAATACTCGATAGGTTATTTTGCTAGATTTACCTGACTATGGAATATAATATATAACTTTCATAAAACACATCCATGAAAAATAAAGTGTATAAAGACACCTTTAGCCAATACACAAAAAGAATGTAATTAGCATATTTTATGTAGAAATGACAATATTTGAAAATGTCTTTAAATTTTTATAGTATTACATAAATTTTTCCTTCATTTTTTAACAAGCACTTCATGAATTGTATAATGAAAAGTTTAGCTACTGGTTTACCTAGATATTCAGAAAGTCCATGTTAGAAGGATTTGTTTTTTATTTATTTATTTATTTATTTATTTATTTATTTATTTATTATTGGCAGACACAACACCTTTGTTTGTATGTGGTGCTGGAGGATCGAACCCGGGCCGCACGCATGCCAGGCGAGCGCGCTACCGCTTGAGCCACATCCCCAGCCCCAAAGAAGGATTTGTCTTAATGCATTTTACTGTATGATTTCCACAGGACCAAACAATCATTCTTTATTATATTTGCCATTTAATCCACTTTCTGTAGGTACTTTATGATTACATGATGTCAAAATATTGAATCTATTGACTAAAAATTTTTAAAACAGTCAAAGGTCATAGACACTTAGCATCACTTGATCAAATAGCCACTTGAAGTGATTAAGTTCGCACATTGTAGAAAAATTCAAATTTTCAGACATTGGACTTAATAATAAGGTATAGGGATACTATATTTATATATAAAATATATTGTATATTGTATATATATGTATATATATTGTATATATGTATATATTACATATATTGCATATATTCATATATATATATATAAACTTACTTGCTTATACTCTGAAGTATAAAATAAACAGCCACAAGTCCTCACCAATATAAATAAATGACTAATACATAAATAAATGGAAAAGAAGAAATAAATGCCTCCTGCAGAATTTCTAACAATTTATGTAAACATTTGACCTAAAAGAGGTGAAGCACAACTCTCTGCTCCTTAATTGTGGGCTTCATATGGTGCCTTCCTTCAGAAGGGCACTGTGTGGAAAGAGGGAAACAGAATAGCTTTAATTGAAAAGCCTGGCAAACACACCCCTGCTGGGTGACCATGGTTAATATCAACAATGATAAGTATGTACCTTTGATATGATTTGATGAAAATGACACTTGACTTCCGTGGTTTTCCTCCTCCAAGCTCATACCCTAGTCTGATCATGAGAAAAATATCAGACAAATCTCAGTTTAGGTACATTCTCCAAAATACCTCACCAGTACTCTCAAAATTGTCAAGGTCATCAAAAAAAAAAAAAAAAAGGAAGGTCTAAGAAATTGGCATAGTCAAGAGAAGTCTAAGAAGACAGCTATTAAATGCAATGTGGTATCCTGGGTGGGATCTTGAAAGAGAAAAAAGAAAAAAATATTAGGTAAGAACTATACTTTATTCAGGACACCTGAATAAAATATGTATTTTAGTTAATAAAATGTGTCAATATCTGTTTATTAGTTATAACAAATGTGCCAAACTAAACTATAAATAGTAGGGACAACTGGGTGTGACCATTGTATATGATCTTCACGTTTTTTATATAAATCTAAAACTGTGCATAAAGAGTTTATTTTAAAAGCAAAGCTACACACGGATATCTTATTGAACAGCATAGCTTTAGATCTGACTACTAATGTTCAGGAAACACACAAGACTGAAAAATATAAACTCTATGATGGGATGCACTCAGTAAAATCCAGGGCATAGAAAAATCAAAGAAAAAGTTGGAGATGAAGACGCATATCAACAGATCATAGCTTGTAGAACTTCTTTAGACACTGATTCAAACAAACTACAAATAAACCATATAATTACAAAACTGTTAGAAATTTTAACAAACTAAATCTTTGATAATTTTAACAATGACATGATACCAATTAAGAAATTGTTACTCTTGTTTTGAATGGGATAATGCTATTGTGGTTATTTTAAGAAATATTTATATTTTAAAGATATATATTGAAGCATTTAAGGATCAAATTATAGGTTACATGATATTTACTCCAAAATAATATGTGGTAGGGTAGGGATGGGTAGGAGCACAAACAAAGCAAGATTGGTCATGAGTTGTTAAATGTGGAAGCTGCGTTACATGTAGAGATTCATTATACTATTAATTATGTTTAGCTCATGTTTAAAATTTTCCATAATAAAGAGCTAAATGAAATAAACTTACAAAATGAAAATAGCTGTTTAATAAGCCTTACTGTATAGTACTCTATTCCTAAATAGTAAAGTGTTTTCCACCTACACATCACCATTTCTCAGAATAGCAACTTGAAGATAGAAAGTGACATTTAAGCTGTGTCTACAGGAAGCCAAAACCTACTGGTTGATTTGATTAATTCAGACAAAGAGCTAGTCAGTTTAGAAGAGGAAAAACAAAATCAAACTGCTCATTTTGTTGAGTGTACTGAATAAGTACCTCATATAGTAGCATGCACATAAGTAATTAATATTTGCTAATCCCTAAATCAGTGAATTTGATATTTGTTCCGGCACCTCAATGAAGACATGATTTGACTGTCAACAAGAAATTTAAAGGAACTGAGGAACAATAAGCAAGGTCACCTCAGCTGGCTCCGCACAAAACAGTAGAGAAGGAAAGATTCATTTTCCAAATATTCACGTGCAAGTTGATGACAAAAACTAGATCACAAACTACCATGAGGTTAAGTTTAACTAAAATTCCACCAAAAGTTATAACAATATACACTTAAGCTGAACTGATCTTTTCATTATAACACACACACACACACACACACACACACACACACACACACACACCCTATTCTTTTAAAGCCTAATGTAAGAACTCTAATATATAGCTCTTTAAAAAAATCACAAAAGCACTTTTATGTTGCAGTGTATCATGTTACCTCATTTTTGAATCAGACCAAAAAAATAGGTAACATTATCTCTGTTTTTCAGGTAGGAAACAGGGCTCTGGGAGGTCTCCTGGTGCTCCCATTGCCAAAAGCAGAGAAGTGGGGACTGGAACCCAGGTGTTCTGGCACCAAGTCCAGTATTCTCTGTTTCATTTAACTATTCTCAAAGGAAAATGTATAATGCATTCTTTTTGCTTCTTACTTGGATTATTGTGGAAAGAAAGTGGACATGGATAAATATCTCTAGTTTAGGTACACAGCCTTCTATTTTGTTAATCTCTGGTATGTAAATTGTGTCAATAAACTTGTGTTTCCTTTTAATGACTGTGTATTACAAATAGTCAATATTTGGGGCAAAGTAATGCTGCATTAGTAAAATATCCTGTTTGTTCAGTGATGCACGGCTAGAATCCAGAGATTAAACTCTGTGAGGAAGCAGCTAAACACTCTTCTCAACATTATTAAATCCTCTGATGTTGAAAAAAGAATATGAATTAAAGCATATTAAAATATTATATAATAATTTTATAATGTCAATGAATACAAAGCTGATCATTCTCACTCATTATTTGGCAAATAGCTTTATTCTTCCACAGTGTCTTTTTCTACGAGGACTTTTTGCTCCTCCTCAGAAGATTTACTCCATTTATTTTTCACACCTTCATTGCTGTTTGAATCCATTTTCTGCCCTATTTTATGTTCAAATAAAAACATTCAAAATAGTTTATGTGATGGTTTGTTTCTCAATAGTCAGTGACCATTTCCATTCAAATCATTTTAAACAATGTTTGGAATCAATTCATTCTTTTCGTTTGCATACATTCTATATCTTTTTTTTCTAACTTCTCCCAAATGACTCACTTTTGCTTTTGTTTTTAATTAAAGGCTCTTTGTATGGTTTCTTCCTGAGTATCCCCTTTGGAGCTAGACAAATACTTGTTTTGCACAGCAGTCTGTCCAGCCAAGAACAAAACTATAGCCATGCATTGCAACAAGGTTTTAGTGGATTTAATCAGAATGCAATTTAACAGTTTATGTCCATATTTCAAAGACGACAGAAATTAACATTATATGCTATTTCAGCAATATGAACAAGTCAAAGTGTCGCTGTTCCAGTAGAAAATAAACATAATTCCAAAATTGTTTCCCCAATTCACTTCAAACAGCCTGATCATACTGCAGAATGTGACCCATGGGGCTGCCACTTTACCTCCTGCAGAATAATCAAACTAAGAGGATCTGAAATGTCACTTCACAAACAGAGACTGAGGAAACTGGAAGAGATAAACTAAAAGAGATCTCTGGATTGAAAAAAAGTGCTTGGTGGGCCATGGCACAGTGGCAATGCATGTACCTGGGATAGGCTCAGAAACTTGGGTGAAAGTCAACGATGACCACTTGGTGCTGAAGTTTGAGGGAACTTGGATCTTCCTGGAGCATTTGCACCAGAAAGTTAAGAACAATTGGCACATATCATTGGGTCACTCATTACCCTGCTTCACCAAGATGTTAGATGTCTAATGCTACAGTAACAAATTACCATAAATTTAGGAGCTTGAGACAACAGAAATTTATTATCATAAGTTTCTTTAGATCAAAAATCCAGTAAGAGGGGCTGGGGATGTGGCTCAAGCGGTAGCGTGCTCGCCTGGCATGCGTGCGGCCCGGGTTCTATCCTCAGCACCACATACCAACAAAGATGTTGTGTCCGCCAACTAAAAAATAAATATTAAAAAATTCTCTCTCTCTCTCTCAAAAAAAAAAAAATCCAGTAAGAATTTTACCAAATTAAAATCTGTTTGTTGACAGGGCTGTGTTCTTTTCTGGAGGCCAGCTCTACAGATCCAATTTTCCTGACCCTTCTGCCATAATGTGGGAAAAGGTCTGTTTTGAGGGATTTATGTGATTAGGTTAGGCTCACCTGAATATTCCAGCATTTCTCATCTCAAAGTGCATAAACTTAATCTTATCTATAAAATCCCTTTGCTATGTAAGGAACATATTCATAGGTCCTGGAGATTCGGATGAGTGAGAGTTTTGGGAAAAACTATTATCCTGGCAACCACTCCAAGTGAAGAGTAGAAGGCTAGAGACTTTGGGTACAGGCTGCTCTTTCATCCACCTTTCATCTTTTCCTTGTATTTTAATGTACTGACTGGATCGGGGCCTACCATTATGTACCCCAACATATCCTAATCCTATACTTGTCTTACTGTTTATTTTCAGCTCACCTGGTTTGAAAACCACACCATCTATAATTTCTTTCATCATCGTGGGTTATTTTTATTATTATTATTATTTCTTCTTCTTTTTTCAATTTTAGTTGTAAATGGACGCAGTCTTTTCTTTCTTTCTTTCTTTCTTTCTTTCTTTCTTTCTTTCTTTCTTTCTTTCTTTCTTTCTTTCTTTATTTATTTATTTTTATGTGGCGTTGAAGATCAAACCCAGGGCCTCACACATGCAAGGCAAATGCTCTACCACTGAGCTACAACCCCAACTCCTCCCCCATTGTTCTTAACAATAATATCTTAAAGTGTGGAAATTTTATAAGACAAATTATTTTTATGTTAACTGAAAAAAAATGCATGTTAATTCTTAGAAAAAATATTGTATCTGTACATCAGTTGTCTTCTGGCTTAGGAGTCCAAATATCTTTTTCAAAATTAAATATGCTCATTACAATAGCATCACAAAGATTGTACTTTTAGAAATCCTTTATGTAGTTTGTTACAACAGCCCCATGAAGTAGGTCATCAACTATTTAACCATAACAGTCAATTTAGAATCTTTGAAGATATAAAAATACAAAAATTTGGGTTTCTTCAGAGAAGGAACCCCAGGAATTTCCTTGTCCTTTTTAGTTGTGACTTTGGTAATCTCAGGGGGCCAGAAAATTATATTATTATTTTCTTTGGTCCAAATGAATTAATGATTCTTATTAAAAATTATTTTATTTTCAGGAAACAGTTCCAATCCAAGTTTTGAAATGGGATAAATATTTTTGCCACAGTTTTATGGATCAATGGAGTTAGACTTTTTAAAAAAAAAACTAATGAAAGCAAAATTGAATTAACCTTAAAGCTAATTGAGCTTAAGGTTAATTCAATTTCAAGGCCCTGATTTTGTATGAATGTTATTTGATCATATTTTCCTAAAGAGAATAAAAATAAAAATTGCCTGTTTCAGATTCCATAAAACGTGTCCACCTGTTACTGGCTGGAGTTTTCTGTCTGAATTGCCTAAGTGTTTAGAATCGTATTGTTGTCTTTAAAAATATAAATTCAGTCATTTAATCTCACTGTTTTTTTCTATCATAGAAAGATAGACTATTTTATTTGTTCACCATTTTTTAAATTCTCTCCATTTTTACTATGTTCACTTGTAATTCAATGTACTCCCTTGCCCTATTGACTCTGGAAGGTTTTTGTAAGTGAAATTTGAGTTTGGAGGAGTATGCTATGTCCCAGCAGAAAATTTCAATGCCTTTGTGTGTTTGGGCTCTACTATGAGCATTACATATCCCAAGTACTGGCTGCTGCTTCCATCTGGATTCCAGAAGAGCAGACACTGACCCCAAGAAAGATCAGCACCAGACTAGTCGACCTGCAGCCTACATGTAGCTAAGAAACAACATTTGTGGTTGCTTTGAGATTTCCTACTGTAGAAAAAGCCAGGTGATCACCATTCTACCTGTTTTATCATAAGGTATCTCTCTATCAACATTAATATTTTCCATGCTTGCAGTATGTGTGTATATGTATGTATGTGTGTGTGTGTGTGTGTATGTGTATGTATGTATGTATATGTATGTATATATATATATATATATATATATATATATATATATATATATCACACTCTTTGGTTGCCTTTAACTAGCATACTTTTTTTATGGTTGCCAAGGACTGAGTCTCTTCCCTGGAGAGAGCCTTTTGTAAGTTCTTCTTCTTCTTCTTCTTTTTTTTTTTTTTTCTAATAAATTGGCAGGTATATACAAGGAAGGAAGTTTACATCATTGGGGACTTCAGATCCCCAACCCTGTGCTATACAATCACCATTTTCTGAAAATGTAAAATCCATCTCTCTGTTTTCTTGAAGTTATTTTATAAAATATGTGGAGTTTTTTAATCTAATTATTTTTAATTATGCCCCTATAGAATTAGTGCAAATTTCCCTTACTCGTTCATTTGGAAATACATATGAAGTGAGGCTATGTCCCCTGATGGGCACTATTTACATTTTAAAGCATCTAAACATGAGTCTCTTTTGCTGATCTTTTCCGGTGTGACCAAATTAATGTCATTCCAATTTTTGCATTTCCACTAAATATCCCTCATCAGTGATAATAGATGCTATTTTTCTGTATGAGTTCATTAAATATATTATTTCCTTAAGCACACAATATTATCAAGATACCTATCCCTTCCTTAAAAGGTGCTGTGATTCTAAACTATCAACCTTTTTGACTACATTAGATATATCAGAAACCCCTCCTCAGCAGGAGAGGCTCCCTTTGGAAGGCAGCATGGTATTATTTTGTTTTACAACAGCTTTGATAGGCTTGACTGAATGTTTACTTGAACCCTATTGCGAACTGTTTCTAAATCTAAATTGTAAAAATAGCTTTATTTTAAGAAATTGTTTTTTTTTTAGAAATAACAGTTATATGAAATCTTAATGCTACCTAACCTAAAAATCTTAAGCAAAGGAAAAAAGCAAAGTAAAAAAAATAATATTTAATACATTAGATTTTAAAATTATCTAAGAAGTAGAGAATGCCAGAATATTTTTATGCTTTATTTCTGTGTAAGCTTGAATGTATCCTTACTCTGGGAAAAAGGATATTAGGGAACATGATATCAAAATGGTAGTAGATACTCAACAAGTGTTTTGAGAATGAACTGGACTAAACTAAAGAAATGTGTCTTTTTTCAAGGGATAAGAAAATGGAAAAAAGTCGCTTTGAAAGCATTGCATGATATCTAGATTTAGGTTATGTTGATACCTATTTGGAATTGATTGTGAAAAAGTACATCTAATCACTTGACAGTACTACTTGTTATGTCATTGAGTGCTCCTTTAGCAAAGAAGATTTTGATTCTTTTAGGTCAAGATTGGTGGGTACACAAAGAGAATACTATTGTCTGAGGCCAATTAATACTGCACAGTCAGATCAGCACAGAGCCTGCCAACATTGTCCTTAGGCATCAGAGACCCTCAGGGTGCTTCAGGAGTCTTTGCCAGTACTTATTCATTCACTCGTGAACAGGGAATAATAAAGTCCCTATCACAATCGCTAGAGACAAGATTCTGGAACTCAAGCGTAGTGGAATAAATGGTGGACCTTCAAAAGACAGGTCCACATCCTAGTCCCCAGAGCCTGTAAAGGTTGCTTTTTTTTCTTTTTTTAAGAACTTCTTTGTAAATTTAATTGCAAAGATTAAGGATTTTGAGTTGAGGAAATCATCCTAAATTGTTCATATAGGCCCTAAATTGAAAGACATAGGTCCTTATAAGAGTAAAACAAAGAGGCATTAGACAGAAGAGAAGGTCACATGACCATGTTTCCATATTTTCAAAGATGAAAAACTTTTGGAGATCTGTTTTGCAACAATGTAAATATACTTACTGTTACTGAACTATGAACTTCAAAAGTTATTGGCTAACTTTCTGTTACTATGACAAAATGCTTGAGATAATCAACTTAAAAGGAGGAAAGTTCTCATGGTTTCAGAGGTTTCAGGCCATGGTCACTTGACTCTCTTGCCTTGGGCCTGTGTTGTCATAATACGTCATGGCCAGAGTGTGTATCAGAGGAGGACTGTTTACTTCATGGTGACTAGGAAATAGAGAGAAAGGAAGGAGTTAAACATCCCTCAAATTTCCTTAGATGGCACACTCCTGGTGACCTAACTTCCTTGCACTAGGCTCCACCTTCTAAAAGTTCCACTGCCTCCCAATAGCACCACAGCAGTAAGGACTAGTCTTTCAACACCAAGCCTTTGGGGGACATTCAAGATTCAAACTACAGTAGTTATGATGGAAAAATTTTGTTTATTTTAGAAACCCTTTAGAGTGTTTTATAGAAATACATATAACAAAACTGAATTAAATATAGAAATAAGAGAACATGGAAAGTAGGACAGAATAAATTTGAATAGAAAAGCAAAATTTAACTAGTAGTGTTTTGTTCACAATGTGAATGCTGTAAGGTTTTGTGCTTTTGATTCTAGGCTTTTAGCAGCCTTTGCCAACAGGAGACTAGTTACATGATTTTTATAATTTACAAAAATGAATTTATAGTATGATCTCAACTAGCTAAAATACATGTTTACATATATAGGTATAAAAAGACCTTAGAAAGAAATATGCACACACGCATACACAAACTTACAAATAAAGATACAAAATGTTAACAAAGATTATCACTAGGTGATTGTATTTTCCTCTTAATTCTTTTATATATTTTCTGAAATTTTCACAGTTGACCTATAACTTAACATTTAGGAGAATGATTTTGTGTCTTTTGATGACTTTCATAGAAATTAATTAAGTGACTCAAAGGGGAAAAAAAAGTAAAGCTATCAAATGTATAGATCTAGTACAGGGTAAGATTGACTTCAGACAGAAAGAGAAAATCCCCAAGAGGATGGTGTTGGCGTGGGGTGGCTGAAGGATCACAGGACTTATTGTCTCCAAGGAAGGGAAGATTTATGAAATCTCTGAGTCCATCATGCGTGCTGAGCACTGGGAGGAACAGCTTCTCCTGAGCCACAGTCTAATCTCAGTGTCTAGTGATACGTAAGGAACAGAGTATATCAGGGGAGAGAGGGCTAAAGTTCAAGCAATCTCTCTTGAGGGAAATATACCATTGCTATTTGCTTTTGTTGTCAATTTCCGAGATCCTAAGTTTATTTCCAGGTTCTTAGATTTCATTAATTCAGGCAAATTTGGGGCAAAGTTAAATAGATAATATGGAATTCAATGAATGATTTTGGAAATTATTAACAGCTCTATAGACATATAATTTATACATCATAAGATTTACCTGTTTAAGTATACAATTCAATAATTTTTAGTATTTACAGAGTTGTATAACAAATACAATTAGGGTTAGATGTGGTGTCTCCCAAAACTCATGTGTGAGACAATGCAAGAGGATTCAGAGGGGAAATGATTAGGTTGCAAGAACCTTAAACTAATCAGTGAATTAATCCCTAATGGGATTAACTGAATGGTAACTGAAGGCAGGTGGGGGGTGGCTGAAGGAGGTGGGTATTGGGGTGTAGCTTTGGGACATATATTTGTATATGGCAAGTAGAGACTCTCTCTGTCTCTCTGCTTTCTGATCATCATGTGAGCTGTGTCCCTTTGCCACACTCTTCCACCATGAGGTTCTACTTTACCCTGAGCCCTGAAGAATGGAACCAGCCTTCTATGGACTAAGACCTCTGAAACGATGGGCCCTCAAATAAACCTTTCCTCTTTGACAATTGTTCTAGTTGGGTCCTTTAGTCACAGTAGAAAAAAAAGCTGGCTAAACAAACACCATAATCTAATTTTTTATCAATCTCATACCTATTAACAGTCATTTCCCATTTTCTTCTATCCCAGTTCTAGGTAGCCACTAATCTACTTTCTATCCTACAGACTTGCTTCTGATAGACATTCATATAAATGGAATCTTATAATATATGGCATTTTGTGACTTGCTTCTTTCACTAAGCCTAATGCATTTTGAGGTTCATCCATATTATAAAATGTATCATTTTTTAAATTCCTTTTTATGGCTGAAATGTATTCTGTTATATGTACTACATTTTATTTATCTATTTGTCAGTTGGTAGACATATGGGGTTATTTCTACTTTTTGGTTAGATTCTTAACCTGTTGTTAATAATTTTTCCTATATGGAGCCTATTTCTTAAAGGTCCTTCTTTATGAAAGTCTTATTGGGTGATTAATTTATCCCATTTAAACTAATCAAGGACATTAAATGACCATTATTCAGAGTTTCTAAATAGCATGAAATAATCAATTATCCTTTGAGATAATCAACTACTGTGCTGAACCGATGTAACTTCAGTCAAAACCCAGAAACTTGGCACTTTAGTTGGTTCATACAGATTTAAGTTAAATGTCCCATTTCTATAAGGCTTTCTGATAAAATGAAAATAGTGCAGTTTCCCATCATTACCTCTGAGGCCATTGAGAGGCCTGGAGATAGAACCTGAGGTTGGGAGTCCCGCTTTCAAATTACGGAAAAGTATACCAGGCACTGAGCTTTATTGTTTTCTATTACATAAAGTAACAAAGACTAATTTCCAAAGCATTGGCATAAAATGTCCCCAGGGGATTTGGCTTAATGAACAGCTAAAAGTGATCTACAATGAACATATTTGCTATGGTATGTAAATGGTGCTTTTAAGAAGCTTTAGTGTTTTCTTCTGAGGGAGGTGAAATCTGGTTTAGCTTGCTCTTGTGCTTCAGTGCACAGAAGGGGAACTTCTTCATGGATTTCTGTCCCAGTGTTCACCCACCATCCCAAGAGAGTGAGCATCAGTTTGCTCTCTCCCTGTTGTCCTTTGTGCTGCTCTTTCCCACCCTTGGAGAAAGAGAACTGATTCTAACGATCTGATTTCAGCACACGGAAGAGGTAACTTCTTCCACAAGTCTAGCAATTATGGGTAGAGTCCCTTTTCAGAATTTCATTTCAGTTTTCTTTCTTTTTTTTCTCCCCCTTTCCTCCAACACAGTATAGGTTCGCTACCCTAACCTGAGAAGCAAAAGCAAAACAAGAGGAATGCTAACTCTTGAATAACATTTTGAAAAATTAGATAATGTTGATGAGAAGGTAGTAAAATGCCATGACATGGAGGCTATTCATAGGGTGATGCCCAATTTTCATGCTTCCCTATGAATCCATCTTGGCCTGCCTCTGCCCCGGGCTAGGTCTTCTTGATTCGACTTTGCCTTTGCTTTAAAAAAAAAAAAAAAATCAGTAGGTGAAGGTCCACAAAGATCCAGTGAGTCAACTATTTTAACAAACAGCCCCAGACTGCAGTGGCTGAAATTGGTAAAAACTAATTGCTTTCACATCATAGTCCAATAGGATTGGCAGTCATTCAGAAGAGGCCAGGCCTTCCACGATTTGACACCACTATTTCTGGTTTTCCATGCCAAAGCACCACCTCAACAGTATTTAACAGTACCTGAATTAATAGTAGAGATTCAGAGAAAATAAAATTCAAGAGTTATGCTGGATCTTTCTGAGAAAATGGATTTTGTTTGATATTATAAAGGTCAGCAACAGTCCAGTAGTATAGTAGAGCTTTGGTTCTTTCTTAATTAACCTTGTTGGAATTTTTTTATCATTTGAAAAACTTTACCTTTGGCAAGCAATGCTGTTAGAATTTTCATTTATGTATACAAAGGACCATACCTGACAATTTGGAGGCAGGTAAGCCTAGTGGTCAAGAGCACAGGTTCTAGGTCAGACTGTCTGAGAGTGATTTGGGGCCATTAACCTAATTCTCTATGCCTCAGTTTCCTTATCTATCAAGTGTTGGAGGTGGCTCCAGGGTGAATATATTGGTTCCTACCTGGTATACTATGAATTGCCTTGCTTACCTTACATTCTACCTCCTTCTAAGGGTCTTTCCTCTTCAGCAGAAGTTGAAAAGTTAAAATCTGCATTTCTAAAAACTTTAGGCAGGTGGGAACTGGTTATGATTTTGATTCTGTCATTTTGATGAATTTATTAGAAATTTGGAAGTTGGATATAAGGAGGCCATTATCTTGCCTATTTTGCTGCTGACAAGCAAGATTCTGGAGAGGAGAGGTTTAATCTTTAGCAGGGTTCCAGTGTCCTTTTTTCCAGCTTCCTGAATGTCTAAGGCAAGTGTTAGTAGTGGCATGTGCAACAGCTTCTTGAATCTGGATTCTGGCAGTAGGACATGTTCTTGAATTGACTAGCTCTAGTGACCTCAGAAGTAGTGGCTTTGGTAATGGGCTAGTTCTGTATTACTCTGGGAATTACTTATGGAGACCCAGACTAGAACCTATTCCTTCAACCCTTGCAGCTATTTCATAAAATCAATTTACTGTACTACCCAACTTGCAAAAATTCAGAGGTTCCTTTTTTTTTTTCCTGCAGTGAATCCTAAGGAAATCAATTTCTCATATGGTTGCTGTGAGAAAGAAATAATATATGTAAAGCACTAGAACTTGGTATGTAGTAAGTGCCAAATATATGTGAGCTTTATTATTATATACACTAATGACTAAGAATGTGAAATGAATTTTTATAGGATCCCCTAAAGAGTTCCATTTTAAAATATGAATTTGGCTCTAGAAATATGTGTTCCCAGCAGCAAATAAGTGGAGTTTGAGTCATACCCAGTTAATTTGCCCACATTCCTTTTCACATGCTAATTCAGGAAAAGCTATTTGGCCCTCTGCTGACCCAGGTACTTTGATAATTGCCATTTCACCTGGTTCTAAAAGGATACAACCCCAAATTATTATTTATCTTTTCGACTTGATGAGGACACTGTCGATGAAGACACAAATGCACCAACAACAGAGGTATCTTATTAAAACCCTCTCTTTTTATATCACTCTATTTAATTTCAGAAGCCCACTAAAGATAAACAACTGACTATTCTAAAGTAAATGCTAATATAAAAGATGAGACTTTGAAACAAAATTGTATTTGGTCACTCTATGAAACTTCCTTTATTCAGGGTATAAAAAAGCCTGATTTAACACTCATTATTTCATCCTGAAATTCATTCATTGTGCCTTTTTAAAAAAATAAATTAGCTTTTCAACCCATTCTTTGCATTGAAACCACAGAATTGTTCCTTTACTGTTCCTCCTGTTGCATCCATTTTTTTAATCAAAGCGACCATTAACATACTATGCATGAGGAATTTTCAACGAAATATCATTAATGAAATTTGAGTCATTTTGGGAGGGGATTGGCAGATTATTGCTGCTGCTGATGACTTTTTTTTAACAAAAGAGAGTAGAGCTAGTTTTTTTTTAAAATAATGATATATATATATTTTTTCAAACTGAAACTCTTGAATAACTTGATTTGCATTGTCAAAGAAAACTTGTTGGATGCTACATATAAGAGAGGTAAGAGGAGAGGTACTTTGAAACCAGGTAGACTCTGATGGAGACTCTACCTACGACTTTTATGACCATCTCTGTTTTTTCATCTGTGAAATAAGAATAATGAGGAAGGAGGGGAAGGAAGGGGAAGTATGGGGACTAAATGGAAACAAATTATATTCCATGCTTGTATAATAATGTCAAAATGAACCCTAATATTACATATATATAATGAACTATAAAAGATAAATTAAGGGGCTGGGGATGTGGCTCAAGTGGTAGCACGCTCGCCTAGCATGCACTGGGTTCGATTCTCAGCACCACATAAAAATAAAATAAACATATTATAAACCTATTGTGTCCATCTAAAAAACTAAAAAATAAATATTAAAAAAAAAGATTCTCCTCTCTCAGCCTCCCAAGCCATTGGGATTACAGGCATGTACTACCATGCCTCTTGATCTTGATCGTGGTGGGGGTGATCATGCAAGTGTATGGTACATGAAAAAATTTGTTAGGCAGGGCTGAGGGTGTAGCTCAGTTGTAGATCTCTTGTCTAGCATGTGCAAGGCCCTGGGTTCAGTGCCCATAGCCAAAAAAAAAAATTAAAAAAGAATAATGATAGTTTATTCTTAGATTTTTTTATGGAGAATATTAGTCATAATGTATATATAATGCTTCACACAGAACCTAGCAGATACTAGGGGTACTTATGACCACTAGTATGTTTTTTAGTTTTCTCATAAAACTTTTTTACAGAATATTATTAATAGTTTGTGTCAAGACCTAATGCATATATGTAGTAATTATTGTGCCTATTGTGATTATTCTCACAGTCATCTCTCTTTAAACTAGAATATTTGGTTAACAGAATACTCCTAAACTATGTTAGATTTATAAAGTATTACCCATTTTTGTAAGTCACTAGATGTTAAAAAATAATAGATTAAAAAATAAAACAAAGCTTAAATTAAAATGGCACAGACCTAAATGGCATAGAATCATTAATTCTATTGTTGCACATTCTATTGTTGCACAATCAGGATGGTATGGCCAGAGACAAAAAGTAATTTATCTTTCTATATGACCACCTGTTTATTTCAGTCACCAGAGCCTGAGAGATTATGTCTAAAATCTTTGCTTCTGTGCCTAGATTATAAACTTATTCTACTGGCAATTTTTATACTATATCTAGACATGAAATATGAACTATTCATAAAAGTATTAAGTATTTTTATAGTTGTTCCTGAGAATGTTTTATGTTTACAAATGTGATTTAATTATAAGCAAAGAGTATTAACAAGCCAAAGACAAAAGGCTCTTGGTGGAGATTGTGCCACTGACATTTTCTGCAATGATCATTTGTAGATCCTCAGGACTGTTTTCAACTGTGCCTGCAAAGAAGCTGAGATTGTTTGTAGTTCAGAGTGTTGTGCTGAGTTTGGAGTATTCTGTTAGTTTTGAGTTATTAAAGTCAGGGTATCTGACCAGGTTCAAGGAGCTGACTGGGTCTTGGAAGTTGAGGAATGCGTTTCCTTGTGAGCAACCAGTGCCACTTGTCCTTTTAGGGTATGCCCCACTCAGTACCAGGGAATAAGGACCCTGACCTTCCACAGTCATACTTGACTATCTGACTTGTCTTTCACTCGGCCTGTTTTGCTGAACCAGGATCCTCAGTATTCTTCCAGTTACATGTAATCCAATGTGAACATTAACGTTCTGCCCACTGGCGTCAGCACAGAGGCTTATAACAATGTGCATTTGACTTCTCTTCTAAAAATGGTCTGGAAATACCCTAACTGAGACGCCTCCATCAAGATCAGGGAGTTTGATACTAGAGATTACAACACAGAAATTGGGAACAGATACTGAGTAAAATCATCCTTTTGTGGAAAAAAATATTGTTTATCTTTTTTTGAAATCCCCTAATTTAAAAACAAGACTTTATATAAGTATACTTTTTATATCACAAACTTTACACATTTTAATTGCACAATTCAATGATTTTTTTATTGGCAAATTTACTGAGTTATGCAACCATCACCAAAACCTAGTTTTAGAATATTTTGGATTGTTTATTGCTAGTATACTGAAATTTATCGATTTATATATGCTCTCTCTATATATTTGAGACCTTGCTTCACTTTAAAAAAATAAAGCCATTTTAATTGCTTTTCTTGTTATATGTATGTTGCTGTATATACATGATCCTGTTGTCTAAGAATAAACATGGATTCTACACCCCTCCCAACTTTTAATTAAACAACAGATACCAAATCTAGTCCCTTCATGAGGAGGAAAAACTGGGAGGAGACATTAGTTTTAGTCTGTACAGGCTATGGGGATGTCTTTGTGGCAAGTTATAAGAACCAAGAGCCTATTCTGTGGATTCAGGAATCCACAGAATCCTCTTCGCAGTTACTTATTTTTGTCTGTAGTTATAATTATATATCATATTTTTACAGGTATTTATATTTATTGTTACTGGGGTTATTTACAATAGTTAATGAGAATGGTTTTATTCAAATTCGGTTGAAAAACAAATCTCTCACCATGCAGAAAACTCAAACTCTAAGTGGATCAAGAACCTAGGAATTAAATCAGAGACACTGCACCTCTTAGAAGAAAAAGTAGGCCCAAATCTTCATCATGTCAGATTAGGCCCCAATTTTCTTAATAAGAGTCCTATAGCATAAGAATTAAAATAAAGAATCAATAAATGGGATGGGTTCAAACTAAAAAGCTTCTTCTCAGCAAAAGAAACAATCAATGAGGTAAATAGAGTCTACATTTTGGGAACAAATTTTTACCACATGCACATCATGCAGAACACTAAACTCTAGGATATATAAAGAACTCAAAAATTTTAAAACTAAAAAAAAAAAAAAACAAAAACAAATAACCCCATCAATAATGGGCCGAGGAACTGAATAGACAATTCTCAGAGGATCAACAAATATATGAAAAAATGTTCATAAGCTCTAGCAATCAGAGAAATGTAAATCAAAATTACTCTAAGGTATCATCTCACTCCAGTCAGTTACTATGGCAGTTACTATGAAGACAAATAACACTAAGTGTTGGTGAGGAGGACGGCGGGGTGGGGGTGTGTGTGGGGGGGTGGGGGGGGTGGAGGGGGGGAGGTGGGGGGGTGGGAGGGAAGGCACACTCATACATTGCTTGTGGGACTGTAAATTGGTACCACCAGTACTGAAAGTAGTATGGAGATTCCTTGGAAAATTTGGGATAGAACCAACATTTGACCTAGCTATCCCACTCCCTGGTCTATACCCAAAGGACTTTAAATCAGCACACTACAGGGACACAGCCACATCAATGTTTATAGAAGCACAATTTACAATAGCTAAACTATGGAGACAACCTAGACACCCTTCAGTAGATGAATGGATAAATAAAATGTGGAATATATACACAATAGAATATTATTCAACATTAAAAGAGAATAAAATCATGGCATTTGCAGGTAAATGGATGGAACTGGAGAATATAATGCCAAGTAAAGTTAACCAATCCCCCCCCAAAATGCCAAATGGTTTCTCTGATTTAAGGATGCTGATTCATAATGTGGTTAGGGGAGCATGGGAGGATTAGATGAACTCTAGATAGGGCAAAGGTGAGGGAGGGGAAGGGAGGAGGCATGGGTGTAGGAAAGATGGTGGAATGAGATGGACATCATTACCTTTAGTACATGTATGAAGACATGAATTGTGTGACTCTACTTTTTGTACAATCAGAGATATGAAAAATTGTGCTCTATATGTGTAATATGAATTATAATGCATTCTGCTGTCATATAAAACAAATTAGAATAAATTTAACAAAAGAAATTCAAGACTGAAATTCAAATGCCTTTTGATGACATGTATGGATATGACCAGTGTTTTATATATTGTAATTTCTGCCAGGAGTTCCTGGCCATCACTTCTTACTCAACTGACAGTAGAAGAATGACTTGCCTCTTTTTCTCCAAAAATACATGTCTCCTTTCTTTTCCTTCATAATTTTCCCATAGCACTTGATTTTATATCTTCTTGTACTCTCTTCAACTTCACATCCATGAGCAGTTTATTGGTGAATCCTGCTCCTCTCTATCATGTTGCCATGAAAGATTTCTCTCTTTAAATTGTATTTCTCCCCTTCTCTCCTTGGCCACCTGGAAAGTCAAAGATATTTTCTCCATTATTAAAGCTATTCAGAATTCTTCCAGATAGAATGTCAAACCTCAGGTTTCTCGTTTCCCATCTTGATTAATAGATACTTCTCTGTTGGCTTTAATTATAAATCACTTCTATTTGCCCCAAATAATTTTCCATCTTTGTTCTTGTAAGAACACACCTTTACTGGTCTCCTTTTTTGTTAACTCCATTCCCCTCATAGGATTTTCATTACGTCATGAATCTAGTTCGTCTTTCCTTTCATCCAGCTTTAGCTAATCTTTTGGTTTTTAAGGTACAAAGTAAAACAAATCAGAGAGGACTTTTGTCAGGGTGTAGCCATCTTTTACATGTCATTCCCCTACTCACTTCAGAGAGTAGTGTTCATGCATTCACATGTTTACCAAATCAGAGGCTGAAGAGCCAGGGAATGTGTTCTGTTCTTATTGTCCGTGTTCTCCCAGCACTTAGTGCAAGTCCCTGTACAAAGAAGCCACTGTATGTTCCTGTAGTGACTGACTACCTTCCCCATGCCTGATGCCTTCTGGGCTCTGGGACATAAAAAGGAATTGCCTGGGCTTTGATGAACTTACAATCCAACCTCCAGTGTGAAAAGGACACCTTACTATTGTTATGAGTGCTGTGATACAAGCAGGGACCTGCTGTATGGAAACACAGGAAAGATGTATCCAGGGAAGGTGAGCAGAGGTTTCAGGAAGAAGGTGGAACTGGAACCAGGCTTTGAAGGGGATTTTGCCAGAAGAGAACCTATGTAAGCAGAATAGTTCTGTGAATATTTTAGACTGTCGAAACAAGGATGAAAATAGCAACATGGTGAGGGCAGACATTCTGAACTCCGGTACCATTTTGGGGGGTTTTCTAGACAAACGATCTTGAGTATATCACTTATATGTGTCTGATTTCCCACCTTTTAAGTGGAAGTGATATAATAACATTTCTCTTAAAATATCTGTGAAGATCACATGAAATGATTGATGCATGTGTAAACCCACATGTAAAAACCTACTTCTAAGAAATTATATGAAAATAGCTTAATATCAATCTATTCTGCAAACATGGTATGATAGTCCCTCTTTGGAAGCCAATGGATATTTGTGGTTAAAGATTATTTTTATGTTACAAGTAGAGTACACCTTATCTGGAATGCTTGGGGCCAGAAGCGTTTCAGATTTCACATATATTTTTTAAATTTTGGAATATTTGTATGCACATAATAAGACATCTTGGGGATAGGACCCAAGTCTAAATATGACATCTAGTTATGTTTCATGAACACTTTATACACAAAAGCTGAAGATAATTTTATATAAATTTTGGGGGGTACTGGGGATTGAACTCAAGGGCACTTAACCAGTGAGCCACATCCCTAGACCTATTTTGTATTTAATTTAGAGACAGGGTCTCACTGGCTTGCTTAGTACCTTGGTTTTGCTGAGGCTGACTTTGAACTCATGATCCTGCTGCCTCAGCCTTCCTCCAACCCACTGGGATTACATGCGTGTGCTACCGTGCCCACGTTACACAATATTTTTAATAATTGTGGGCATGAAATAATTTTATGGAGTTTACCACTATGGCCTCATGTTGGCACTCAAAGTTTTGGATTTTGGAGCTTTTCAGATTTTAGATTTTTCAATTAGGTATGCTCAATTCATATATTATATATAACAATATATAATTATTAAAAATTATCATGATTTAAGCAAATCAAGTCTTAGGGTTAGAAAAACACATTATGGAAGTGAAATACCAGAGGAAATACCTGAAAGTGTATACATTTGGGGTGTGGGCATGGGGGGAAAATGTGTAGCAGGCAATTGTTATTATATGCTACTTGACTCATACAACATTTGGTTTAAAAAAGTAAAAGTAAATTAAAAAGTACAAATGGAAAAACTTGAAGGAGTGTGTTTGTGACCTAAGATCCTCTGTTCCATCATACTTCAAAACAAAAGCACATACCCCACTCCTTGGGCCTGACTGCATCCCCAAATTCCAATCCGACTTCATGATCAGAGGTAACCAAGGTTCTAAGTTTTTAATGGGGCCTGTACTATGTCCTCAAAGGGTGTTTTGGACTTCTGTTAAGTTCTTACTAGTTGTTCCAGTGACAAGTTGCAAGGAGTTTGTTGAGGGAGAGTCTGGAACTGGTTAGTGACCTTTTCTAGGCAGGAACCAGGGATACTAGAAATCCCAACGTGTAGTGTGCAAACAGCTGTGCACCAAAGGAGGGCTGTCCTGAATTTTTCATGACTTTTACATATCCCCCCAGACATTCATGTAGATCTAAAAAATTCCTGTAGTATCTAAGCCTAGAATTTAACTTTGTTATAAAATATCCATGGTGAATATTCTAAATTTTTTTGCAGAGTTTTAAATGTCACAATCAGTTTGAAGTTTAAGTATTGTGTATCATAAAAAAAAAATCATTGTCAACAACAAAGCCATTTGTAGTATTTGAGTCTCCAGTACAACATTAGCCATTGCATTGTAGTGATTTCACGCATGCATAGAAGAAGTACATATGTTCCCTATTTCAGAGTTGCAAATATAAAGGAAGTCTGCTGATAATCCACTAACTATATCATTTTTTATAAATCAAAATATATTTTGTGCATCTAGCTACTATGCTATGTCTTCCTGTGAAGCTATGCCCAAGCATTTCTGTATGTAGTTTATATTAAATTACTTTTTAAAAATCGATATTTATTTTATAGTTAAAACAGTATATTGAAATTATTCCTTAAGGTGGAATATATTGCCTATAAGCAATATATTACAGGACAGTGAAGAGGGTGTTAAATGTCTATTATGTAAGTGGGTAGGTCCAATAAGGTTGAATACAGCTATTATAAGAATTGAAAGTTCTTTAAAGTTGAGCTGGATTCCTCCTGTCATTATTAAATATCATTTCCAGATTTCAGTCATTTTCTACTTCCCTAGAAAGTAGCTGGAAAATAGCTACTCAGAACCGCCTTAAATTTTTTTCTTTTTCTTTCGTTCTTTTTTTTTTTTTTTTAGTCCAAAGGTGTCGATGATGTCATATCTTATGTCCAATAAGTTTGGCATTGTAAAACCTTTTCTGAGTATAATTTTACATGGCTCAAAGTTCAAAATCCACATTTCATGTGGAACCAGCCAAAGGACAGCAGCAGCCTTTCTGCTGTCTTTTCACAGCAGCCTTTCCTGAGCATCCCAGTTACAGGGCTGGTCCTGCTTCATGTGTGATTTGTGGGGCCCTGTGAGCTGGGGCCTGCTGCACTCTGCATTTTTCCCTTTGCACTGCTAATTCACCAAGCTAATTAGGCTAGTTAAGGGTCTATTAAGGCAGAAATCTGTTGGAGTTTAGTCTCATTCATTTCTTTCAGAGGAACTTGCAAGGAAGCTCCTGTCAGCTTTTGGAACAGGAACAGAATCTCAAAAGCTTGGCATGAGAAACAGCTGAAAGCGCCAACCTTCCAGGCCAAAGATTCTAGTCACAAAGAGTCCCAATTCAACTTGTTCCCTTGAGGCAAACTTCAAAGTATGCGGGAATCAAAAACTCATATAATGAAAATAAACCAAGGGGTAACACACTTAGCTTGGACTTGCTGGAAACACAGTTCTTCCACTCTTACCTCCATCCCCTCTTCCTCCAGAATAGCCTCCTGGTCCCTAATGACTTGTAAGAAAGAGAGAACAGGTTTTCTGATGTTCATTTACTTTTTTACCCATGTGCTTGTTTTATTACACACTTTAAAAATTATTCTTAATTTGTGGATGAAGAAATACATAAACATTGTTTTAATTTTCCTTTAGTGGTGTTTTTCTTTCTTTGTTTTTTCCCCTTACATAAAGTTTTAGGACAATATGTAATTTTGTCTGAGTACCAAATTTTTTTAATGATTGAAAAATCATTAAATGACTATAGTAGAGATAGAGTAAAGTACAATTTCAAAACACAGTATTTGCAGTTGTGGGGTTTTTGTTTTAGGTGAAATATCAGCTACTTAAAAAAATTTTAGAGCAGGGCATAAATGAAAACTTTTTTAGAGATTCATTTGGCCATTAGTCTCAATTTACCAGAATAAATCAACACCAGAGGTTTTAATCTCTTTGATTTCTCTTGTTTTTATGTGCTCTTGGCATTGCCTACTTTTCCCCCCACTGGTGAATTGCTTACCTCCAGGCTTTTTTGGGATGGCAAGAGAAGAATGGCATCCTCACAACCTGTATAAGGGCATTGTTCACACATCAGAGCACAAATTCAAAGAGCAAATGTCCAACCATGGTGACTACTGCAGTGGGTCATTCACACTTTTTGCTTGCACCTATATAGTACCATTTATCTGCAATCTTTTGTGATGATTTGATTAAAATTTAATGCATATTCAGCTAGTTGGTTTAAAAATTATCAAAGTGCTTGCAAAGTCTTGAAACTTGTGGTCTATGAAAATTAGAACTTTCCTATTGGAGTATTTTGCATTTCACAAAAGTGGACAAAAGCTGTGTTTGTTAGATAGCTCTTGCCTCATCTAATTTATTTAGGGTACTGAAATTTTTACCACCACTATTTTGGAATTCTGAAGTCCCTGCCATTTAGATTTGGATTATTGTCAACTACCAATTAGTGGAGAGAGGTATGGGACTGCTCTCCCCTTTAAGTTTTTTCCATGCCATTGAAACTTTACAGCAAACTTGCTATTAACTGGAATGGTCAGAGAATGTGGAGAACTGATTACTTGGATAAGGGAAGAGTTAATGAGGAAGCCCATTCTCTTAAAACTCTTGGACTTCTTTGTAAAATTAATTAGTACCCTTAATGGCCTTAGAAAACAAAGTGTGTAATATTAAACATCACTGAATATTTCTTTCAGAGAACAAGGTATTGCTATGCCTCAGTGTTCTCATTCTGTAAGTGCATTATTATTATAATACAGAACTGTAGTTGGAGAAGAGAGGAGACAGGACTGAACCTATGTTTCTCCCTGGCCTACATACTCTGGAATTCTTTTCACTCTTATCTCTGATATAAGTTGTTTCTTTATCAACAGGATAGACAGGCTCTGGAGCAGTTTATCAGGGATTAAATTTTAATTCCATAATTCATTCACTATATGATATTAGGCAATTTAATTCTGTTACTAAGTTTCCTCATCTGTAAAAGAGGCAAAATAGTAAGTAGGGTTTATAATAACCCCTTCATGCTAAATTTCCATACAAAAGCACTAAGGAAAATGCTTATTCCTAGAATTAGCCAAACTGCAAAGTCTTACGACACAGTTCTCAAGAGAGTCCTCAATTTCAACAGCTTGTGTTGGCCTACTTCCAATTTTGATAATTCATTGGAAGAATTCATAGAATTCACTGAAAACCATTGTTATCATTTATTACAGTGAAATGATACAAGAATCTAGGAGAGTTTCAATCTTTTAAGTTTTCCTTGTCCTCAGGATGTTCTGCTGTTCAAGTATCAATGGGAGGTAGTATGCATGGAGTTATTATCAACTTGGAATGCTTGTTTGAGCTTCAGTGTCCAGAGTTTTTATTGAGACTTGATTACATAGTCATGGTTGATTGATTGATTGTCTATGAGGTTGAACTAAGTCTCTAGTTTTCCTCCTCTCCACTGACGTTAAGCTGATACCACCTGGCCCATGGGCTACCATGAGTCACTTTGTGGCATAAACCAACAGGTATGAACAAAACCTAAACCTCTCTTTATTATACAACCTAGCACAGAGTAAGTACTCTCCTAAGTAAGTACTTATTTTATTATTAATTATCTTCTTTCTTTTATTAGAGGATCTCAAAATATTTTCCAATTTCTTCATTTTGTATTATGAAAATGTACAGACATACAGAAAATAATATTACATAACTACCTGTATAGCCACTGCTAGACCCAAAAATTAATATCATGCCATATTTATTTTATCTATTTAGATGACTGTGTATAAGGTATGCATAAAGAACATGTATTGATAGATAAATATATAATTTTTGTTTGTATCATTTGAAAATAAGTTGCAGGTATCAAAGCCATTCATCCCTAAAAACTTCAGCACACATGTCTGAAGAATAACCACAGTATCATTATTACAATTTAGAAAACTAATAACAATTCCCTAAAATGCCATATCCAGACTATACTCTAATTAAAGAAAAAATATGAGTTAATTGAGGGAGACTCTTCTTTCCAAAAAAAAAAAAAATAATAATGCTCATTCTCCCTCTCCTCTGTAGAAGAATCTAGGGTGGCTTCTTGTTTCTTACTGAATGAAGTCCAAACACTGGTGGCCACCATTCAAGGCTTTGTATGATTGTGAGTCTCATGTACTTCCCCTACATTCCCACATACATTTACATAACATTTCCTGAGTGTTTACTCTGTGCCAGCCATGGTGCGGGGTGCTTTATGTGCACGTCTCAGTTCCCACTGCTTCCCACCAGCAACTCTGTGCTCCAGTGATGGTGTCTCCATATCTGCACAAACTATGCCCACCATTATTAGGAGGAGTCATTCTGTCACCACAGAGGTTTGATTCCTTCCTTCCTTTCTTACTTAAGCTCTGACATAGACCTTTAGAAGTTCCCTGGTTTGGGAGTCTTCAAATTGTATCCGATGGGATCCACCTCACGGGTGAGGCAATGGCCAGGAGGATGAGTTAACTTCCTGCTCTGAAGCTCCCCTACTACCACTGTGCAAGAATTATCCACATTCAGTTGCTTTAAAAGTGGCTTTAATCAAACCCAGTCTGATCATTTTACCGAAGAAATGGAAGTGCAAAATAGTGAATGGATTTGCTCAGGTAGTCAAAGCTTGATTTTGAGAGAAGAACCTAACCTAAGGACTTTTGACTTCCTGTATATTACCCTCCGCCTCTGGAAAAGTTGCTTCCATGTTTAAAAACTACTCTCATTCTTCTCTGGTCCATTCCAATCCCTTATAGGATCAGGAGCATCTACATTCCCTCCACCACTAAATCTCCCAGCTGCTCAAGATTCTCTTCTCTGGTCCCTTAGAACCCTTTTAGTCTGAACTGCACACATTCAACACTTAATTGTGTGCACCAGAAAATCTTTTCTCCTCTTTTATATGTTTTAGTACTTTAAGAGTTGGGAGAACAACTTGGACTTTTAATTTGGTCCATGTAAATATTTAGTAAACATTCATTGATTAATTACTGTGTACCAGGCATCAATTAGGTGCTTTGGAGGTCAAAAAGATGACTCCCTGCTTCCAGAGACTCAAATTCTACTTGTGTAAATAGATTGTATTCTACAGTGTGAATGAAATGAAATGTCCTGTTCTGTGAGCAGGCAATAGGAAAGGCAACTCATTGTGATAGAAATGATCGACAAAATTCTTCTTTGTTTCTATCCATCATGGATCATGCAGTAAACACTTGTTGATTGACAGAGGGGTTTATTCCATCTTAGTTCGATGAAATATTATTCAAATTTGCTGCATTAAAAAAAAAATGAGAAGTGAATTTGGCTAAGGACCTATCTTGCCCATAATGGCAAAGAGGAAAATTTCATCTCTTTTTGGAGTTGTGATTACTCTGTAGGTGCAGGACTCAGAACACAGTGGCTGCTTAACAGTTACTTGTTGAACAGTTCTTGGTGCTTTGTATATGCTGAGTAAGCCCGTTTTTAAAAAGAGTACCATTCATTACCAATTTTTCCCATTGAATTCCATCAAAAACTGAAAGCATATTTTTAAATCACCTTATTCTGATTTAGTTCCCACTACTAGAAGATCTTACAAAATTCTCAGAAAAAAAGCAGTCCTTTTGAAATTCAAGGGAGACAGCTCCAAGAACACAACTATAGCATATTATCACTAAAGTCAATCAGATTCTGTGATTTCCAACTCTGAGACCACCTTCCTCTCATTGTTTATTCCCCCCAAACTCTGTTTTACCTGTTAGGTCATTCAAATTCCACTGGACATTTGTGTGACGGACTGGAAACTTCTGATCCAAAAAGATATCAGTGGAAGAGCCATGAGAAGTACTCATGGCTAATTATTTCTTGGAAGTACAACTAGACGTTAATTATGCCAAACCCACATTGTCATTTTTGGCAGGCACTCTATGGCAACCAGATGAAGAATACTTAAAAAATGCTATTCAATAATTTAACTTAGTTTATTGTGGCTTTGTTTATGGCTAACATCTGTTAGGGTCATTGAGATATAGTCCTGAAAAGGAAATCCATTAGAGGAATGACATCAAAGGTTTATTGTGGAAGAAGTTAGGGATCTGTAATGGCTCATGTAAATATACATTTATTTATGTTACTATGTAATTAATGTAGACTTCCTTACTAGATTCCATATTCCATAAGAGCAGGGAAACCTACCAACACCATTGTATCCCAGTACCTGATACTTATATGTTTAATATATTTTTGATGAACGTGTGAGCCTAAAAGAAGAATTTGATGCAATCTTGGAACACTCTTTGCCCAGTAAAGCGTATTTGTTAATCAGGATGAACTCACAGAAGATATACTAATAAAATTTTCAAAGGGTAAAATAATTGGGGAAAAGGTATAGGTTGGGCGAAATGAAATCATTGTTACTACAAACCTAAAAAAGAAGATAGGCATTTCCTAAGTTCCACCTAATTGCAATTGTTTTGAATAATTTTTGCCCCCATTTCTCAACTCTGAATTCAAAGGCTCATTGAAATGCATCACATTTTAAAAAGAAATCTATGTCCTACAACAGTAGTCTATGAGGATGCATGAGAAAAAAAGAGGTGTTTCAAATTGGATGTGAAAGGTATCTTCAGATGTTTGAAGAGCTGCTGGGGAAGAATCAAGCTAATCCATATGCTTCCAATCCTAGCAGAACTGGGATAAAAAATTGGAAGTGACAGGGAGCTAATTCTTGTTGTACCAATTAGAAACCATTCTCTTAACTTTCAGAGCTGTTTGGGTGTGAGAACTTCTTAAAAACTGAAGGTGTTCAATCCATCTGAGCAACTCTGGGGAATCTAAGCCACATAAGAGAGAGAGTAGATGACCTCAGGTGTTGTTCCAATCTTTTATGTTTATGCTTTGGCTTCAAAGAACTCATGAGCCCCATTAACCTAGATCCAAGAATATTTACCTCTAAGGGAATATCCTTTGTTCAGTTGTTAAGTACTTTATGATCTGGAAAGAAAGGTATTATATAGAGCATGATGCAATTTTTCTACAAGAGTGAAGCTGGACCTGTATTAAAAGTTAAGTATGTACATGAGCTGAACAAGTATTGTCACAAGAATAGTACCACAGGGGGGAGGGGCAAGCAGAAAAAATCAAAGTGATAGAGTGCCAGGGATCCCAGCAGCCTGGAGCAGGGCCCCGGAGATCCAGGCCAACTGATTCGCGTGGCCTGCCCTGCGGCTACAGAAGGCGTGGCGCCTCAGTGAAGCCATTAATTGGCAAGCAGGGAGGTTAGGGAAGGCCATTAGGTGGAATCCCACCAGCCAAGCCCACACGGACCCTTGGGCCGAGCACGGGTTCTCAGAAGGGGAAGGAAGCGGTACAGTCCCATCCCCCACAGCGGACACTCCGCCGAGGCAGTCAGCGGCCACCATCCGGGAAAGCTGAAGGATACACCGCCACTCTCCTTCAGAGTGCGACATCAAAACAGGTCGGTGTCATTCAGCTCACCCCCCAGACAGCGGGAATTCGCATAAAATCTCTCCTAGGCTTGCCGGGAGAGGGAGTATCAAGCTGAACCTCCATACAGACTAGGGGGAAACCAGAGTCTCCTGACCTCCAACCCCTCCTCCCAGTAGCAGCCAAAAGGAAACCTGGCTAGCCAGCACTGGGGGAGGGGCAAGCAGAAAAAATCAAAGTGATAGAGTGCCAGGGATCCCAGCAGCCTGCAGCAGGGCCCCGGAGATCCAGGCCAACTGATTCGCGTGGCCTGCCCTGCGGCTACAGAAGGCGTGGCGCCTCAGTGAAGCCATTAATTGGCAAGCAGGGAGGTTAGGGAAGGCCATTAGGTGGAATCCCACCAGCCAAGCCCACACGGACCCTTGGGCCGAGCACGGGATCTCAGAAGGGGAAGGAAGCGGTACAGTCCCATCCCCCACAGTGGACACTCCGCCGAGGCAGTCAGCGGCCACCATCCGGGAAAGCTGAAGGATACACCGCCACTCTCCTTCAGAGTGCAACATCAAAACAGCGGACACTCCATCCAGGCAGTCAGCGGCCACCATCTGGGAAAGCTGAAGAATACACCACCACTCTCCAACAGCTTGCAACATCAAAACAGCCAGCAGCAGGACCCCGGAGATCCAGGCCAACTGATTCACGCGGCCTGCCCCGCAGCTACAGAAGGCATGGAGCCTCAGAGAAGCCATTAATTAGCAAGCAGGGAGGTTAGGGACTGCCGTTAGGTGGAATCCCGCCAGCCAAGCCCACCGCCCACGCCCGGAACAGGCCCAGCGACCTGCCAACATTGTAGTCACGACACCACAATTGGAATAGGGACAGAGCAGAGCCGCCTTCCACTCCTGGAACAGGCCCAGAGAGCCGCCAGCGTGGTGGACACGTCACCCCAATTGGAGTAGGGGCACAGCCGCCGCCCGCACCTGCAAGGGAGACTTTTCAAGTATACAAGAGCAACATAAATAAATAGGGGGTAAATTTCAAAACACAACAGTTGCACCAAGCAGAAAGAAACGCGAGCAGTATGAAAAGACAAGGAAAGAAAGGACCACAAGCAATGCAGGTCAACTCAACTTTAGAAGAGGTAATAGCTGCAACAGATGGAATATCAGATAAAGAGTTCAGGATATATATGCTTCAGATGATCTGGAGTCTCAAGGAAGACATGAGACAGCAAAATCAGACAATGAAAGATCACATTGACAAACAAATCCAGGAAGTAAAAGATCAATTTCACAGGGAGATAGAGGTAATAAAAAACAAACAAATTGAAATTCTAGAAATGCAGGAAACAATAAACCAACTTAAAAACTCAATTGAGAATACTACCAGCAGAGTAGATCACTTAGAAGAGAGAACATCAGACAATGAAGACAAAGTATTTCAACTGGAAAAGAACATAGACAGCTCAGCAAGTCTGCTAAGAAACCATGAGCAGAACATCCAAGAATTATGGGACAATATCAAAAGACCAAATTTAAGAGTCATTGGGATACAGGAAGGCACAGAGCTCCATTCCAAAGGAATAAACAGTCTATTCAGTGAAATAATACGAGAAAACTTCCCAGAATTGAAGATTGAGACAGAATCCCAAATCCTAGAAGCCTACAGGACGCCGAATGTGCAAAATCAAAAGAGATCCACACCTAGACACATTATAATGAAGATGTCCAACATACAGAATAAGGAGAGAATTTTAAAAGCTGCAAGAGAAAGAAAGCAGATTACATTTAGGGGTAAACCAATCAGGATAACAGCTGATCTCTCAACACAGACTCTGAAAGCTAGAAGATCCTGGAATAACATATTTCAAACACTGAAAGACAATGGGCTCCAACCAAGAATCGTGTATCTGGCGAAATTAAGCTTCAGGTTAGAAGATGAAATTAAAACCTTCCACAATAAACAAAAGTTAAAAGAATTCGCAGCTAGAAAACCATCTCTTCAAAAAATCCTTGGCAAAACATTACAGGAAGAGGAAATGGAAAACAACATTGAAAACCAACAATGGGAGGTAGGACAGTAAAGGGGGGAAAGTAGTCAAAGAGGATAACAAATCAGGTTTAGTAACATCAATAAACAAATATGGATAGAAGAACAAACCATATCTCAATAATAACCCTAAATGTTAATGGCTTAAACTCACCAATTAAGAGACACAGGCTAGTAGAATGGATCAAAAAACAAGACCCAACAATATGCTGTCTACAGGAGACGCATTTGATAGGAAAAGATATACATAGACTGAAGGTGAAAGGTTGGGAAAAATCATATCACTCATATGGACCGCGGAAACAAGCAGGAGTGTCCATACTCATATCTAATAAAATAGATTTCAAGCCAAAGCTAATCAAAAGGGATATAGAAGGACACTTCATACTGCTCAAGGGAACCATACACCAACAAGACATAACAATCATAAATATATATGCCCCAAATAATGGTGCAGCTGTATTCATCAAGCAAACTCTTCTCAAGTTCAAGAGTCTAATAGACCAACATACAATAATCATGGGAGACTTCAACACACCTCTCTCACCACTGGACAGATCTTCCAAACAAAAGTTAAATAAGGAAACTATAGAACTCAATAACACAATTAACAACCTAGACTTAATTGACATATATAGACTATACCACCCAACATCAAGTAGCTACACTTTTTTCTCAGCAGCACATGGAACCTTCTCAAAAATAGACCATATACTATGTCACAGGGCAACTCTTAGACAATACAAAGGGGTAGAGATAATACCATGCATCTTATCTGATCATAATGGAATGAAACTGAAAATCAATGATAAAAGAAGAAAGGAAAAATCAAGCATCACCTGGAGAATGAACAATAGGTTGCTGAGTGATCAATGGGTTTTAGAAGACATCAAGGAGGAAATTAAAAAATTCCTAGAGTTAAATGAAAACACAGACACAACGTATCGGAATCTATGGGACACATTGAAAGCAGTTCTAAGAGGAAAATTCATTGCTTGGAGTTCATTCCTCAAAAAAAGAAAAAACCAACAAATAAATGATCTCATACTTCATCTCAAAATCCTAGAAAAAGAAGAGCAAAACAACAGCAAAAGAAGTAGAAGGCAAGAAATAATTAAAATCAGAGCTGAAATTAATGAAATTGAAACAAAAGAAACAATTGAAAAAATTGACAAAACTAAAAGCTGGTTCTTTGAAAAAATAAATAAAATTGACAGACCCTTAGCCATGCTAACGAAGAGAAGAAGAGAGAGAACCCAAATTACTAGCATATGGGATGAAAAAGGCAATATCACAACAGACACTTCAGAAATACAGAAGATAATCAGAAATTACTTTGAATCCTTATACTCCAATAAAATAGAAGATAGTGAAGGCATAGATAAATTCCTTGAGTCCTATGATCTGCCCAGATTGAGCCAGGAGGATATAGACAACCTAAACAGACCAATAACAATAGAGGAAATAGAAGAAACCATCAAAAGACTACCAACTAAGAAAAGCCCAGGACCGGATGGGTATACAGCAGAGTTTTACAAAACCTTTAAAGAGGAACTAACACCAATACTTTTCAAGCTATTTCAGGAAATAGAAAAAGAGGGAGAACTTCCAAATTCATTCTACGAGGCCAACATCACCCTGATTCCGAAACCAGACAAAGACACATCAAAGAAGGAAAACTACAGACCAATATCTCTAATGAACCTTGACGCAAAAATCCTCAATAAAATTCTGGCGAATCGGATTCAAATACATATCAAAAAAATTATACATCATGATCAAGTAGGATTCATCCCTGGGATGCAAGGCTGGTTTAATATACGGAAATCAATAAATGTTATTCACCACATCAATAGACTTAAAAATAAGAACCATATGATCATCTCAATAGATGCAGAAAAAGCATTCGACAAAGTACAGCATCCCTTTATGTTCAAAACGCTAGAAAAATTAGGGATAACAGGATCATACCTCAACATTGTAAAAGCAATCTATGATAAGCCACAGGCCAGCATCATTCTGAATGGAGAAAAATTGAAGGCATTCCCTCTAAGATCTGGTACAAGACAGGGATGCCCTCTCTCACCACTTCTGTTCAACATAGTCCTCGAAACACTGGCCAGAGCAATTAGACAGTCAAAAGAAATTAAAGGCATAAAAATAGGAAAAGAAGAACTTAAATTATCACTATTTGCAGATGATATGATTCTATACCTAGCAGACCCAAAAGGGTCTACAAAGAAGCTATTAGAGCTAATAAATGAATTCAGCAAAGTGGCAGGATATAAGATCAACACGCATAAATCAAAGGCATTCCTGTATATCAGCGACAAATCCTCTGAAACAGAAATGAGGACAACTACTCCATTCACAATATCCCCCCAAAAAATAAAATACCTGGGAATCAACCTAACAAAAGAGGTGAAAGATTTATACAATGAAAATTACAGAACCCTAAAGAAAGACATAGAAGAAGACCTTAGAAGATGGAAAAACATACCCTGCTCATGGATAGGCAGAACTAACATCATCAAAATGGCGATATTACCAAAAGTTCTCTATAAGTTCAATGCAATGCCAATCAAAATCCCAACAGCATATCTTGTAGAAATAGATAAAAGAATCATGAAATTCATATGGAATAATAAAAGACCCAGAATAGCAAAAACAATACTAAGCAGGAAGTGTGAATCAGGCGGTATAGCGATACCAGACTTCAAACTATACTACAGAGCAATAGTAACAAAAACAGCATGGTACTGGTACCAAAACAGGCGGGTGGACCAATGGTACAGAATAGAGGACACAGTAACCAATCCACAAAACTACAACTATCTTATTTTTGATAAAGGGGCTAAAAGCATGCAATGGAGGAAGGATAGCATCTTCAACAAATGGTGCTGGGAAAACTGGAAATCCATTTGCACCAAAATGAATCTGAATCCCTATCTCTCGCCGTGCACAAAAGTTAACTCAAAATGGATCAAGGAGCTTGATATTAAATCAGAGACATGGCATCTGATAGAAGAAAAAGTTGGTTATGATCTACACGCTGTGGGATCAGGCTCCAAATTCCTCAATAGGACACCCATAGCGCTAGAGTTAACAAATAGAATCAACAAATGGGACTTACTCAAACTAAAAAGTTTTTTCTCAGCAAAAGAAACAATAAGAGAGATAAATAGGGAGCCTACATCCTGGGAACAAATCTTTACTCCACACACTTCAGATAGAGCCCTAATAACCAGAATATACAAAGAACTCAAAAAATTAGACAATAAGATAACAAATAACCCAATCAATAAATGGGCCAAGGACCTGAACAGACACTTCTCAGAGGAGGACATACAATCAATCAACAAGTACATGAAAAAATGCTCACCATCGCTAGCAGTCAGAGAAATGCAAATCAAAACTACCCTAAGATACCATCTCACTCCAGTAAGACTGGCAGCCATTAGGAAGTCAAACAACAATAAGTGCTGGAGAGGATGCGGGGAAAAGGGCACTCTTGTTCATTGCTGGTGGGACTGCAAATTGGTGCAGCCAATTTGGAAAGCAGTATGGAGATTTCTCGGAAAGCTGGGAATGGAACCACCATTTGACCCAGCTATTCCCCTTCTGGGTCTATTCCCTAAAGCCCTAACAAGAGCATGCTACAGGGACACTGCTACATCGATGTTCATAGCAGCTCAATTCACGATAGCAAGACTGTGGAACCAGCCTAGATGCCCTTCAATAGATGAATGGATAAAAAAAATGTGGCATTTATACACTATGGAGTATTACTCTGCATTAAAAAATGACAAAATTATAGAATTTGGAGGGAAATGGATGGCATTAGAGCAGATTATGCTAAGTGAAGCTAGTCAATCTTTAAAAAACAAATACCAAATGACTCCTTTGATATAAGGGGTGTAAACAAGGACAGGGTAGGGACGAAGAGCTTGAGAAGAATATTTTCAGTAAACAGGGATGAGAGGTGGGAGGGAAAGGGAGTGAGAAGGGAAATTGCATGGAAATGGAAGGCGATCCTCAGGGTTATACAAAATGTCATATAAGAGGTAAGGAGGGGTAAGTCAAGAGAATACAAATGGAAGACATGATTTATAGTAGAAGGGGTAGAGAGAGAAAAGGGGAGGGGAGGGGAGGGGAGGGGAGGGGGGATAGTAGACAATAGGACAGACAGCAGAATACATCAGACACTAGAAAGGCAATATGTCAATCAATGGAAGGGTAACTGATGTGATACAGCAATTTGTATACGGGGTAAAAGCGGGAGTTCATAATCCACTTGAATCAAACCGTGTAATATGATGTATTAAGAACTATGTAATGTTATGAACGACCAATAAAAAAAAAAAAAGAAGAGAACTAGAATGAATGAATGAATGAATAAATAAATAAATAAATAAATAAATAAATAAATAAAGTATTGTGACAGAAATGAGGGGCAGTGTTTGGAAGCATCACAAACCTTTCAGTATAAAGCAATATTTTCAATTAAAAAAAAAAAAGAATAGTACCACAGCTAACAGAAAGAAGGTCTTAAAGTTATGGCACTAGTGTTTTCAAAGGTGTTAGCTAAATAAAAGCTAAATGAGATAAAGATGGTTTAATTTTTTTGCATTAATTCTAAGCAATACTGGCCAGAATTGCAGTGGATAGGTGTGGCTATACCATCCATTTAGCATAATTTGGAGATTAATATAGATTGCAGTGGTAACAACCCTAAGCCTGGTTCTTCCCTGACCATTGAAGACCACAGTCAATTCAACATTGCTTAGTGGGTCTCTGTGTGTCAAGTATTGAAGGAGCAAGGGAGAATGAAACCATGCTGCCTGCCCTTAAGGAGCTAACATCCAGGTAGCCCCTCGTTTTGACTGATAATATTAATACTTCCCGGACACTTACTTGTGTTATACCCTGTACAGTCAATGCGATTTTTGTTCCCATTTGTAGATGGGGATGCTAAGGTAAGAGGGACTGAGTGAACAGTCTATGGTAACACAGTCAGTAAGAAATGGAGACAGGACTGAACTCAGGCACTCTGGCTTCAGAGTTCACAAGCTTAAAATGTACTTTGAAGTAAAGCACAATTCTTCCTTTCATGCTGTTCAGGGGAGACTCACTCATCCAAACTGACTGCTGACAACAAACGCATGTGATATATAATCATTGGAGAGTGCCTACAAAACCCATTGGTACTCATCCAATTCCAGTTCAATTAACGCATACGGAAAACCTACAGCATATTAGGTACTGTGCTGATTTCACAGTAACCATCTCATTCAACCCTAATGCCTTTGTTAAGCAAATATTATCTCTATTTTAGAGATGAGAATATTGAGAGGTGGAAGTTGACCTATCTAGGTTCATATAGTTTCTGAGTAGTAGTAGTACTGGTATTTAAATCCAGGTCTCCAGATTCTAAACCCAGGTCTCCAGATTCTAAGTGTTTTCTGTAACATAATAAATGCCATTTTTTAAATAAAGAGTACAAGTCTGTGGTGGTTAGTACATTTGAAGTCATGCAAGCATCATCATCATTTAATTCCAACATTTCCATCACCCCAAAAGATACCCTGCCCTCATTAGCTGTCATTTCTCATTTCTTTTTTCCCACAGCTCCTACTGTGTCTCTATGCTTTTTATAGACATTTCATATAAATGGAAACAAAAAAATATGTGGCCTTTTATGCCTACCTTCTTTTACTTAGTATATTGTGCTTGGTATATTGTTTTCAAGGTTCATCTGCTTTGTTTTGTTTTGTTTTAAAATCTACTTATTTGTCGATGGCCATCTGGATTGTTTTCACTTTGGGGCTATTATAAAGAGTGCTCTTACTGCACTCATATACTAAGTTTTTGTGTGAACATGTTTTCAGTTCCCTTGGATATATTCCTAATATTAGAACTGCTGGATGATAAGGTAACTGGATGATAAGTTAAACAACTTTCTGAGGAGCTACCAAACTATTTTCCAAGAAGGCTATACCATTTTACATTCCCACCAGCAATGAATAAAAGATCCAGTTTCTTCATATTATCACTAATCCTGGTTATTTTCCTTTTGTTATTGTTACAGCCATCCCAGTGGGTGTAAACTAATCTCATTATGTTTTGAAAGGCATTTCCCTAATGACTTATGTTGACCATCCCTTCATGCACTTATTGGCTATTGCTGTGTTTTTGAAGATATGTCTATTCAAATCCTTTCCCCATTTTTAAATTGTAGTTTTCAAAAAAAATTTTTTTATTTGGTATTTTTAGATATACATGACAGTAGAGTCTATTTTGACATATTTATACAAACATGGAGTATATCTTATTCTAATTAGGATCCCAATGTTGTGGTTGTACATGATGTGGAGATTTCAAAGTGGATTGTCTTTTAGAAGTTATTTATATAGCCTGGATTCGAGACCCTTATCAGATATATGATTTGAGAATATTTTCTCCCAGAAACCTGTGTGTTGTCTTTATTTTCTTAGTTTTTAATTTTGACACCATCTAATTTTTGTTTTTTTGTGCCTTTGGTGTCATGCTTAAGAAATCATTGCCCAGTTCAAGGGCATGAAGGTTAAAATGTAAAAATCATCTTTAAGACTTTCTTTTCTGCCATAATGGAGAGACGCATGATCACAAATTTCTCTTTGCTGTTTTAAGTGAACCAAAGCCACTATTTGGTGTGGAAAATTGGGCTTATATTTTTTACGAGGGGATAGGAAAATGACATTAAATTAAAGAATTCATAAATTATCTCTTAAATTGATAATTTATATAAAGTGCTTATTATAGGGCACCAAATAAATTCTAGATATTATTACCTTAATCATTATAATTATCTTGAGATTTAAAAATCAATGTTCTGAATAAAATAATAGAAAATAATAAAAACTTGGGATTCATGACTAAGAAAAAAGCATTAGAAGAAAAGACACATTAACATGTGATGGCTGAGAATTGAGATGGCTTCCCTAAGCCTGCTCATCTGGTAACCTAAAGGGTAGCACTTACACCTCTAGCCAAGAGAAAAGCCCCCTAATTTTGACTATCTTCGTTTACACCTTGTTTCAAACTTATTATATCAATGTACATTCAGGATTTTAAGGGATGGTTTACATATTGTTAGAACAATGTAACTTGACTTTTGGTTCACATTATCCTATCACAGAACTGGCAATTTGTGGGCCACATTCCTCTTAAAGCCCCTCTTACTCCAACAGAATTCATTGGGCACACTTTATTGCAAGCAACTTGTCCTGGCTTTGACACTGTATTAGTCAGGTCTTCAGGTTTGGGGGACCAATTTGAGGTTCTTGGTTGTTCTGGGGGAGCTGTCAGTACTACAGTATTCATAGGCATACTGGAGTATGTGGTAATAATACCCATGTACTTAGACATATACCAGTATTCCACACAGCACTCTTGATTGTTGTGTGTTTGAAAGTAATAGCATCAATAGTCAATGATTTAAAACTCTACTTCCTCAATAGAAAAATAGAAATCAGAATTCACTGAATTCAAATGGTTAATAAACACAAGTTCAATTTAACCAGTAAGACAACAATTGAAAATTATAACTGGCATATTTCTCACTTATTAGATTGGTAAAAATTAGAGTTTGCCAAAGGTGGAAGAGATGGCATTCATAAGCTGTTGGTGGGAGTGGCGTTTGGTACATTGATTTTGGTAGTCCTCAAAATGTCAAATGTACATTTCCTTTGATTTAGACATTCCATTTCTAGGAAAACAATTTAGCTTAGCAGAAAAACATAAGTAGACAAAACTTTGTGTACAAACATGTTTGTTGTAGTTTCATTGGTAACACTGAAATATTGGAAATATAGAAATGTGCTAAGTGTGGAGGTACACACCTGTTATCCCAGTGACTTAGGAAACTGAGGCAGGAGGATTGTAAGTTTTAGGTCAGTCTCAGTAACTTAGTGAACCTGTCTCAAAACAAAAAAATTAAAAGAGCTGGGGATACAGCTCACTGATAAAGTGCCCCTGCATTCAAACCCCATGATTTGGAAAAAAAAAAATAAACAAGAAATAGAAAAAAGAAAATCTTTATCTTCAACTGGACTTTATGGTTGAATAAACTCAAACATAGTGTGATTCATTCTTTTAAAAAATTTATGTGCATACATATGTGTATGTGCATGCACACATATGTACTTATACACACACACACACACACACACACACAAATAGACAAAATGGTATGCAGTAATTACCTCTGGGATATAGAAATAGGGGAAAAGAAGAGTTTAATGGTTTGATTTTTGCTTTATATATTATTATAATGTCTGATATTTAAAAAAATCACTTGTATCACTTTTGTAATTTTTAAAAAGTAAATCTAAAGTGCACTTCTGAATTGGAAACTAGCCAGCAATGCACTTCAATTGTGTATTAATGACACTTTAAATATATTTTTTGTAAAGTGTTCACAGGATACCAGCTATTTTTCTTTGAAGTGAAAACTGTTTGGGGAATCTCTAAAACTCAGGAGTTAAGGTATGAATGAACAGAAACCAAGAAAACTAGAGATGAGATTATCTTGTACATACTATGACAATGACAGATTTGAACAGTGACACAAGTTTAAGTTCTTACCAACAAAATACATGCTGGAGGGGGGACCTTGTTTTGTTGACAATATAACACACAAGCGTCTAAAGTCCTGAGGGTCAACAGTTTTTTTGCAGAAACTACTCTACATCTTAAAAGATGCTAGTCTTCAGTTAAGTGGAATCCAGACAATTCAGCTTTCCTGAGGTGCTGACAGTTCCCAAGCTTCTGAAGGGAACACAACAATAACAACACATTTACAGAGCACCTCTTCTGTTCCTGGCATTGCTCTGTTCCTTCTGTAGACAGAAGGATACTATTTAAAAGTCAAAGGTTGAACAGTCTGGATTTTCCCCTTCCAGTATGTCACACACACCGCACACTCCCACTTCTTAGCCTAGAAAAGAACTCTAATAATATCTATGCCAACCCTCCTCTCAGACTGATGCAAGGCTGCAGTGTGGTCGTGCTGGCTGAAGAGCTTTTAGAGCTGTGAAGTCCTCGATGAAGAGGTCAGCATTTTAGCACAGATGTGACTCTGTCATTTTGAAAGTGGGAGATTTTCAAAGATGAGCATGTATTTAGGTTTTTTATGGTTTGGCAGAACTGTATCTTGTTTTTAAAGACTTTAAAAACACTGGTATTTTAAAGCTTTTATTATATATTGAAGTTGCATCTGATATAAAGTGAGTTAGATGTAATCCTTCTACACTAGAAGTCACAGATGTTTTATTAAAATAATACCAATGTTAAAGGTCAAAAAATTAAAAAACAGTCCTGTTTGACTTTTTAGAGATATTGTCATGGGACAGACTAAAAATTCCTTACATCATTTGCAATAATAAAATGAAACTATCCCTCAATTTAGTAAAAATACTACGAGGCAGGTAATTTGCAGACAAGAACCTTTTATTTTAAACCACAAATAGTCAGCAGGTGGCCACAACTATCCATGTTTCATTAAAATCACATAAAACCTAGGTACAAAAGCACCACTGATTATTGCTCTAGAAAAACTGCATGAAAAATTTAAATATGCACAGTAAAAACACCACATATGCACAGGACCAAGTTTTTTAAAGCAAATGTATGGAATGCTGAGTCAATTTTACAAACAGCTTCCAATATTAAATTGATATTTATTTTGCTTGAGGATGATGGAGATTTCCAAAAAGTACTATGAGAGGGCAAAATGTCCATCCTTATATATTTTGTAAGCCAACTAGTGGACTCCTAAAAAATTAGCATTTACAAAATACTTGGTAAAAATAGCTTTTAAAAGTTGTCTCAAGAGGTACATAAAATCAACCCCAATTTTCATGATAATTCATTCTCTCTCGTTATCTACAGATTCAGTTTTCTGAGCCTGTGAAAAAGAAAGAAAAAAGAATATAGTTATCACTTAAACTACGATAGCCAAGGAAAAGTCCACCCACTAACACACAAGCTTTTGAACATATGTTTTTTTGCAGCTCTACTGTACAACCTACTTCAACTCTGGGTGGAGAACAGACAAGGCAGGAGCACATGATGCCAACACTCTGCTGCGTTTATTGCTCTCTGCTTTTCAAACAGCCACAGAAACCTTACCTGCAAACCCCCACTGCTCATAATAAAAAACATCGCACTACTATCTGATTCTAGTCACTGCAAACATGCAGAATTTTCTACTGTACCCTTAACTCTCACTGTTTCAATTTGCCCCTTTACTGACAGTGTGCTGGGTGGGGTACTTCTGGAGGCTGAGACATTAACAGTTGAGCGAGAGATGTGGATCTGCAATAACATTACAGGCAATAAAAAGAGACATTATGAACATGCTATCACTGGTTGAAGGATTGAGCAGTTTTTAAGACACTGATTCAATCAGTGGGAGGTATTTATGGAAAGTACCTCTTCAGCTTTAGTTTCACCATTTTCAGATGGTGTAGTACCTTCCTTTCCAGCTTCCTGCTTTTCCTCCTTCTTTCCTTTAGCACCTCTGCTAATCTTTGTTCCAGGTTCTTTCTAACAGAAGATCAAAGCACAAGGAAACACAGTATGTTAGACACAGTGTGGTTAGCCAAGATCAATTAACCTCTGTCCAAGTACAATGATGCCCACCATGGTGGCCTTTTAGAGGAAACTGAGGGCCCAGTTATTCTGAGTTTTAACTGAGTTACACTGAGTCTCCAGGAAAATCTAATAGCCTGCTTTGAAAGCCCATTGGACTTTCCCTTCCCTTGGAAAACAAGATGGCAGCCCTCATTTACTGGTTGGGTGGACCACCTCTCCACAGTGAGAAGTGATTCTGCCATTGAGAGGGCAGCAGCAGGACTTGGTGACATAGGAAACAGAGCAGGGGAGAACCTGGCTGTGGTGACTTTGCTGCTGCTTTCCAACAAGACATCTCATATGGAAATATGTGGCTTGCATGACTTGAAAGCTGAGAAAGCACTTGAAAACAAAGGCTCAGATGAGGAAAAGTTTCCTAATTTTAAGACCAAGCTACCTAAGTGAGTTCTGTTTCTGAAATCAACAACTCACATCACCATACAGTTTCAGGCAATTCACAACAGGAATGGTGCTCTGAAGGGCAGAGCACAGAAAAGCAATTTGGGGGGTAAGTTCTTGATAATTATATACTTCAGTTTCCTCACCTGCAAAACAGGATGTTTATATCTACTTCAACTGAGTTGATGTGAGTGTTATATGGTCAAACAATCAGAACAGTGTCTGGCATAGTATGAGCTAATTATTTACCAATTATCTGCTGGCATTAATGAGTATTTTGTTATTATTAGTTATGAGACTGGCCTTCTACCAGCAGTTATGTGAGGTCAGAAGCCCCTCCCTGCAGGCCCATCCAGGAACCGTGTGAACTGCATGTTCTGAGACAGCTGCCAATACCCCGGTGGACACGAGGCTTCCCAGAGCAACCTGCTCTGACTTCCTGCGCCTCATTGACCAAATGGAAAACACATTCAGCTAAAGCATAAAACTGTGCTTTATGCCTTTTAAGAAAACCCATAATAGTGGTAATGGCTTTCTGGTCAGAACATTTTAGCCTGAACCATTAAACATGGAGTTTCCTTGGATGATTTTTGGGTAAGGAATTATAATTTATTCATTGTTTTAAAAACCAAAGGTGGGAGGAAGGGAGCACCTCTTACCTTAGCAGATGCTTTTCTTGGTTTAGGTTCAGGTTTTGGTGGAGCAGGTTTCTGCAAAGATAAGTTATACAAATGCTGACAAGGAGAATTGTTAGCACTAAGAGGAACTCAAAAGGACTGCAAAGACAACTGTCCATTTTGAGTTCTACTTTGTTCATTCAAAGGCGATTGCACCCTATTTTCAGCATCAGGGAATAGCATAAAGACTTTGGCATTTCATTAACTATTTTCATCCTGGGTTTGCAAGCCAATGGTAGGTGAGATTGAAAGCCGACCCATTATTCCCCAGTCCAGAATAGCTCTCTGGGAACAGAGTTAAGCTTCTATCACTGATGTCTCTGTAATTCCTTTTATCACAGCATAGCAGCAAGAGGAATGACTCAGGCCCTTGGCCAAACGGCTCAATGAATTCAGTTGCATTGGCTGTCCCCAAAGTCTAGAAACCACAGCACAATCACAGGCAAAGCCCATCTAGTAATGAAGGCTGCTGTCTCTGAAGTAGTTCAAATCACTTCCAAATCCTTTCCGCTCTGATGTAGATTTCAACTTCTCTATCCAAGCTTCTTCTTACTTTCATCTTTTCCCATGCTAGCTTAAGGTGACAATCTCTCGCCCACTCAGACACTGAGCTCATTTGTCACTACTGCTTTCATTAGAACACAATTATAGTGATAACATGTCCACCGTTGGCTCCTAAAGTTTAAGAGTTTGCAGCTAATATTAGCAAGAGAGCCCTCTAGGAACTATTTTCTCCTGTCTTATGTGGTTTCTCTCCTATTCTCAGAAGCAGTTCCTAAAGCCCTCTGGCCATGGTTCTTCCTCCATAGAGCCAGCTCCACAGGGTCTGAGACCAAGAGGCACTTGTGGACACTGGGGAAAGATAACCAGTTTAAACCATGGGTTCTCTGTAGATATTTTCAGGCAAATATTCTCATAGAGCTAGAAAAAAATGTACATTTTCTCCAAGCACTAGAAGAATGGTTTTTAAATAGAAAACACTGGCCAGGGTCTCTTTCTATGGAGAAAAAATTTATGTCCTCCTCTAAGTCTCCAAGAGGTTAAGGGTCATATTGAATCTGGCCCTTTTCATCCAGGGCATAAAGTGCAACTATAAGCAATGCAACTCCAGAAGACAGACTGTTAGAAATGACTTTTCAAATACCAAAAATAAAACTGAGCTTGAAAAGTAAGGAAAGTTTTTATTAATCTTTTTACACCCTAAATCTGCAGACTGTTCCCCAAATAAAGCAGCTTTCATTGATCTTAAATTTTCACGATCTAAAACACTTGTTATTCTAAGTTTTGACATATTAATAGACACATTTTCTCAATTTACAATGAGTAATTTCTTTTTATATTTTCTGTGAGACAGACCTTTCACCCTGCCTCAACAGTCAGTGATTTTGATGGGACCAAGAGTGGAAGTTGTGTAGTCTATAATACTGCTAGCCTTGGAGGAGGCTGTGTTGGCACACAGAGTGATCTCAGTGAAGGGGCTCATATAGTTGGTTCCTGGCATTCAGGGAAAGTCTTCTTTTAAATTTTGGTTTTCCTTTGACATACAAGGACCATTCCTTTAACTGACTAGAGGTTCACAACAGCATCTGTAGTTCTTAAATCCTTCTGCTGGCTCTGATACCTCTACCTTACAAGAACTCAAGAACTCACTTAAACCAAACTCAGCTACACTTCTGAACTTGTGACCAGTCCTAATACCCATTTCCGTGTACAGGTATGGGCTGTGGACAAAATCCAGCTTGCAGCTCTTATAACATCCAGTGTCAGGATAAACATTATCAGCCAACAGGTCAAGCCCTTTCTACCACCTTCCCAGTGAGCTGCTTGGGCTGCAGGAATCTGACCAAAATCCTCCACTAAAGTCAGACTGATCTGTCTGGTAGTAGAATGAGAACCAGTACATCAGGAGGGCAGCAGGATGGAGCACAAGAGCCAGTGTGGTGTACACAAAGGCTGGTGAGGAAGACTGAAGCACAACTATGGTTGAGGCTCCACCACACCTGCCCATTCCAGTTTCAATTCTAATCCCCACTCATAGAAGACTCCAAGTAACAAGGTAAAATCACTATATTTCCAAAGATGTTCCAGGTCTGAAATGAGGCTAAAGTGTATGGATTCAGACCACATTCTGATGCTGGCATAAAATGTTCTAAAGTATGAGTTGTGGGCAAAACATCAGAAATCTTGTCTACTTCAGCACATCAGGTCTACAGTTTAAAGACAATGATTTTGCTTAAGGTACTTCTTTCATTGCAGACATCTAGCAATATCAAACAACACCCTGGGCTTTATTTTCCTGGTCATAGCACTGGTCACTGATTTTCACTGATACATCTGATTAAGTGAATTGCTTGGTAAACATGGGTCAAATTTGATAGAAATTGTGACCCTAAGTAATTTTCAAAAATAAAATAAAGAAACTCAAGGGAAATACCACCTTAATCTTCCTTTTGCTGCTTTGCTTTAGACAAAGGGAAAATGTACACATAAGAAGAAACACCAAAGGGGTTCTGAGGCACTTACTGCTGACAATCTGGCAGACCGTCTCGTGGGCTACAAAAGGAATGGAAAAAACAAAAACATTTTTGTAATTACATACAACCAAGTTGACTTTTAAAAAATTATTCTTGACATATCCTACTTTGTTGATAGAATGTAATATATGACTTCCATCACCCTCTCCAGGTGAAACGCACCCAAGTTGCCTGGGTACCATAATAACTCCAGACAAAGTGTTCCTAAAGAGGTGTAGGCACAATGTTCACATAATTGGCGTCTACCAATTAGGGGCATGGTGAGAAAAAAGGGAAAGGAAGTTGACTTTTGACTCCATCCTACACCATAATCCTTTCTTTTGTGATAAAATTGAAGTTTAAGAAATGGTCTCTAGTCTTATTCTTGTTCTTTAAAAAATGGAACTGAAGCTTACAAATTAATACAAGAAGACATATAATAAGAAACGAAAATAGCAGGAGTCTCCCATTTTTTGCTATGTCGGAAGAGAGAGAATGACTAAGAATCTTCCCAGCTAACAAGAAAGAAAGACTTCTTTGTGCCTATAACAAAACAAATACACTTATCTACTAAAAAAGATGTCAAAGATTTAACTAAAGTAAAAAGTTCACTTATCTTTTAATTTCAAAGTTTAGAAAACCAAGAGAGGGACTGTACAGATTAGATACTGATATTGAACTTAAAGTCTGGAATTTTTTTCAGAAAAATTTTCTTCAAGGATAGTACAAGTTAATAGCAAATGAGACTGTAAAGAAAATTTAAGATAACAGAACTGTCCTAGGTGCTTCAGTGATAACACACAGAATTGTTATTCTACTTACCATCCAGCAGAAGCTGGCTCCCCAGGGGATTTCACATTCTAAAACCACATTTGCCCTTCTTTACAAGTATTTCAGAAATAAATACTCCATACATTTTGTCTGTTTATTCACTGCTCCATTTCCAGAAGAATAGTATACTACCCAACAAACAGTACATACTCAAAAATACTTGCTGAATAAATGAATTCAAGCTTTTTCCTAATTCTTACTCCCTTATGAAGACTTTGCCTCATTATGATAGCTTGAATGTTTCCAATACTTTTTCTTGAGGAGGGTAGCAAAAGTGGAAAATAGGAACCTATGCCATGATTGCAAGAAATCATGGAAATTCTTGAAGTCATGCTTAGGTCAGTCTAGGTCAGCTGCTCACACCAAACTGGAAGAAATATTTCTTGCCACTTCCACATCGCATTTATTACTGAAAACAGCCAGAGAATCTAAATTCATCTTTCTTTAAACTACAGAAGGAAATGAAGAACCAGAGCCTCCATGAATAATTTTAACCTTGGGGTCTCAAGGAAAGATCAGAGCTGGACTTAGGGCCAGCTAGCAGAATGTGCTGAGAATAGGTGACTGTGCAGGTTAAGTGGTTGACGGGGATACATTCACTGCCCAGAGCAGGAGGATGTATGGGGTCAGCACACAGCTAGATCACTGCCTTGGGATAACCAGGAGAGAAGGGTGTGTATGACATTCTCCACAGTGCTTGCTATGATTATCATAGATGCATTTTGATGATGCACCCACAAGTCTCTGGGAATCAGACCCAAATCTTTCAGTGTTTTTCCCAGGATAGTCAATCACATTACCTGGTTAGCACTGAAAAAGAGGTAACATTTTCCCTTTAACTGGGCAATAGTGGGTGTCTTGTGTTTCTTCAACATGCTGAGCATGAAGGAGCAAAGGAGGATCCACCATTATTAAACAGAGGTCAGCTTCAAAGCTTCTGTATTGCCTCAAGAACTATTGTCACCATCTCACAAGTACAGAAAGCAGCATGTTACCCTCTAGGAAGAAAAGTGGAAGCCTCTATGCTAAAGAGAAGTGAATGGGCCTTATGTGAATCCCCCTGCCTGGTTGTCAGCAGATGGCACCATGTTGACTGCATCTCATTGTTCACCTCTTCTGTTTCACATCTATCACTACTATTCAGGACAATCTTTCTCTTGGGCTGGGGATGGTAGCACGCTCGCCTGGCATGTGTGCGGCCCAGGTTCGATTCCCAGCACCACATACAAACAAAGATGTTGTGTCCGCCAAAAACTGAAAAATAAATATTAAAATTCTCTCTTCTCTCTCTCTCTCTCTTTGAAAAAAAATTAAAAAAATAAATCTTTCTCTTATATTTTGGTAGTTCCAGTGTTTAGCAGGGGCCCCTCAATATATGTTGAGATGAAAATAAGTGGCCAGAAATTAGTATATTACTAATTTACTCTCTAATGTGGGCCTGACAAGGAGCCAAACGTGTTTGCCTGTCAACTAGTGGTCCTGTGTAAAATCTCACTGAAGTGGGACAAAGTCGTGAAAAATTCCCCTTCTGTGACGCTCTTGCTCTTGTCCTCTCTTCCCCATGTGAACACCTGAACACATTGAATAGGCTGAGTGGTGTCAGAAAGCCCTTGTATTTCCAGGCGGACATTCCAATGCTGCTGCTATGCAGGGCCTGAAAGGACTTAGTTCAAGTTCAGTATAAGAGTTCCAAAATAAAAAGCTTAAGTAATTAATGCAAAAACAAAACTTCCCTCTATAAGCTGTCTAAACCAGTCAGTCTCTAAAAAGCATTATCTTTTACTGTAAAATCATTTTATGACTTCCTGCCTAAAATTAACCAGCTCTTCTATGTTATAAAAAAAAAAAAAGACTTTTCTTATGATTTTCTTTCTAGCAACCACTACAAGAGATTTTCTTTTTCATGCAAACAGTGAAGGCTGAGACTAACCTTTCACTCAGTCAGCAGTACTGATTATGCATGCAAGTGTGGACGCCTTCCTGGAAAGTTCCATCAGCTTTCACAGCCTTAAAATCTATAAATGATTGAACTATATTTATTGGATATGAAATAGACTAGACTGCTATTTTTTCCTTGTTAAAACACTAGCATTTGAAGTACTTAAATTAAGACTCAGGCTGGTTGGGTAGGACTAGGAAAAAAGAAGATATTAAGAATTTCTCTTCATTTGTTGATTAAGTGTGAAACCTCAGGAAAAGCAGGCCAAACAATGACTCTCAGAGAAGAAGAAGGCTTTTAGAATGACAAGTCACCGGTCCCATGTAATTGTGCACACATGTAATCCCAACTACTTGGGAGGCTGAGGCAGAAGGGTAGCCTACTTGGGCAACCTACTGAGATCCTGCCTAATAAGGCGGAAAAAAAAGAGAAAGGACTGGGGATGTAGCCCAGTGGTAGAGTGCTTAAATAGAATGGTCAAGGCCCTGGGTTCAATCTTCAGTTAAAAAAAAAAAAAAAGCATGAACCATGAGATTGACAGACATCAATACAATAAAGTTGATGGTTTATTACTGTGCTTTCTGGTGTTGGGCACATTAGAATCATTCAGTAATAATTTGATTAATTGATCATTTCCTAGGTTGGAGAAAATTCTGGTGAAGACTATCCTGAAATACATGAAGTCTTCCATAATTGCAAAAATAGCAACAAGTCTAATCTCACAAAAACAAAAGTTCCCAGAGATAGCTAGATTGAAGGAGAATCATTAGAATTTGTTGAATATTGCTTCAAACGTATGGATCATTCTATTGGAAGTACTCTTATTTTCATGAGATTTCTTTTGCTCCTAAGCCTGACCATGTACTTCTAATCAAAACCCAAAAGTCAAGTTGCTTTGAATTCTCAAAGACAAGTGAGAAGGTAAATAGAAATTACCTTCTTTTTAAAACTGGGAAGTAGGGAAAGATAGAGCCTTGGATGGGCAATGGAGAAGACTGGAAACTGGATTTAACTGTATATTTATGAATGCCAAAAAGGCAAATGGGACAGAGGATTTTGGATCAGGAGATTCAGCTATCTTTACTGGTTCCACAACTAGTGAGCAAATTGTTCTCTCTCTGACAACCTTACTTGCGCTAGTTAAAACAGGGATAATAACATCTCCTTGTTATCAAAACAGCACTTCTCCAACATTTGCTATTCCCTCACCTGGGTTTATTTTTTTTTTATAGCAAATATCCAATTATTTTGCTTTACCCCTACCATAATGGAAGCTTTGCAAAGTCTGGAATTTTGGGGTTTTGTTTCCTATGGGATCCATAGTGATTGGCATATTTTAGGTGCTCATATATTTTTGTTGAGAAATGAATCTGGGGCTAGGGGTATAGCTCAGTGGAAAAGCATGAGCCTAGAATGCTTAAGGCCCAGGGTTTGATCTCTAGCACAAGAAGGAAAGAAGAAAAAAAAAGAAAGAAAGAAAGACAAGGAAGGAAGGAATCTTAGGGCTATTGTATGGATCTGACAAAATAATGAATGTGAAAAGGTTTGTAAACTGTTCAAATAATGATCATAATATATGGTTTCAGTTATTGTTCAAGTCTCCTGAAATACTGTACACTCTGCACAATGCCCTTCAAATACCACAGCAGTGGTGGAAGACTTTCAAAAGAGGATCCCCCTTTGTAATTGTTTTCTATTCATTAGAGTCAAAGCTGTGCATACTCAATGACATAACTGGAAAATTCAGCCTGAACTGAATTTCAATTCAACAGAAAAAAAAATCAATCAGTGTATTCTCTGACAGTTTTTACCAAAAGTCACCAGCTCAGTGACTGACCTTTTCACTTTTCCAGCAATTGTGTTGACATCTTGTAGACATAGCATGAGTTTTAATCTGGCCTTGGCTTAAATGACAGGTAAAGAGTCTTGTTTTGAAAGATTTTTGTTACTAATAATATTAAAAATACACAAAATAAATAGAAACAAAATAGAAAAATAAAATAATAAAAGCATAATATAAATAAATAATAAATAAATAAATAATAAAGGTCCTTGGGCTAAACATGTATGTATAAATAAATATGTATGTATATGCATGTATATATGACAGCTATGTAAGCAATATATATATTCTAAACAGCATTATTTGCTTGTAGCATAGAGGGATTGGGAAGACTTTCTGCTATCAATTATCTATAATGATTTCTAGATTTTCTGATTGACAGATCAACTAAAATGTCAGTCTTCAAGGAGAAACCCAAACGCTTTTCTTTGGTAACTAAATCTAAAAACATTAAGGTTAATTACACTTAAGAACTATCCTAAAAATCATACTTTGCCATTTTCCAAGAAGTATTCCTAAGAAGTATTCCAAAAAGTATTTCCTAAGTATTTAGGATTGGCTTTTATTATTTGGGGTTGGTTCTAGTATTTGTATGGTGACTTGACTTTGGATCACAAACTTCATGACTATGCCAAACTCAGGAAGACAGTGAATGCCAGGTATATAATGGATGCCATTGCTTTCTTTGTTTTTTTTTTTTTTTTTTTTGCAGTATTGAGGATTGAACTCTTGCATGTTAGACAAGCACTCTATCATTGAGCTACATCCCACCCTTTTTATTTTATTTTGAGATGGGGATTCAATAAGTTCTTTAGGCTGGACTCAAACTTTTGATCTTCCTGCTCTGACCTATTTAGTGGCTGGGATTACAGGTGAGTGCCACCATGCCCAGCTAGGGTAAAGATGGTAAAGACAGGCACTTTTGTTTGCTTTGCTTTTAGATTACTTCTTTATAATTTCTGCTAAAGAGTTTCCATTTGGCAGAACTAATTTCCTTGTACAAATCTTGTGATGGTGTTATGACAAACTTCTCTGAATTATGAACTATGATGTGAATCACTAATTAAAGAATCTGTAACTGGATATTGTTTCTGTCTTTTTCAAGTTTATAAGTGCAAGGGTAAGAGCAGTAGTTCTCCACACACTGTAAAGCTCTGTGCAAAAGGGAAGGGCTTTCATCATAGATACGTCTCATTTCCTACTTTTTAGTCCATCTCCTTTCACATGGTCATAATATTATCAGCAAGGCTCAAACACAAGCATTTCTCTCAAGTTCCTGGCCTTTTGGAAGTTTCTGTATTTTAATACAAAATATCTTTGATTCATTGTCTAATTGATTATCCTAATACCCTAAGAGTTTTCTTAATTAAAAACAAAAGCTTTACTATTTTGATATATTATATATCCTTCCATAGTTTTTGACCTTAGAGGAGAATCCTCCTAAGTGAATATTTAGAATCTAAAGGGTAATTGATAATTCATTCACTGGAGCAGAAAATTATGAAATCAACAGTCTTTCATTTTCTTGCTATGAATGGAAGACTTTGTTCTCCTATATGAATTACCTATTATCTCACTCTTTTCCCAAAAGGAATTCTTTCAGTATCTGCTTTGATAGACAGCAGAACTAACAGGTAGAAACATAAACAACATAGTAATTAGAAAATATCTCAATCAGTGTACTCAGATGAAATATACTTTGGCCAAACAAGATGACACCCACACACTTATCTGATTTATGTAGTATGGACAATTTTTTTTTTGGTATGGGCATTGAATTCAGGGGCACTCTACCACTGAGCCACATTCCCAGCCCTATTTCATATTTTATTTAGAGACAGGGTCTCATTGACTTACTTAGCGCCTCGCTATTGCTGAGGCTGGCTTTGATCCGCCTGCCTCAGCCTCCTGAGCTGCTGGTTTGAGAGGCATGTGCCGCCACACCCGGCTCAGCAATGTTATTACAACAGTGTTCATTTAGATATAGACAAACATATTAAACATTTCAACATAAAGAATTAAAAAGAGGATGTCAAAGATACACTTACCTCCTGTTTGGTTACTTTGGATCCATCTTTGCCCTCTGTATTCTCTGGGGACTAGAAAGAAAATAGTTCAGTGAATTGTATTTAAATTGGAAATCACATATTAATGATTAAAATATACAAAGCTATTTTGATTCCTGAGATCAGATAAGCCAACAGATATTTTTTGCAAGGAAAAATAAATTTATGAAAGGATTTATTTTTACACACACACATACACACACACAGCATTTAGCTGCATAATTGCTCTACTTTTAAAACAGGAATGGGAAAGAATAAATATGAGCCCTTGTTCTCAGTACATGCATACCCTAAGCAAATTTTCATTTATCTTCGATAAGTCCATGACAGTCAAAGAGCAAGGACTCAGTAGTCAGTGGCAGGGGTGCCTGGGATCCACCCCCTTGTTTCACTTGCTTGTTCTAACACTTTGTCCTTGAAGATAAAGGCAGGATGCTGGTAAAACCAAGGTCAACCACAGAAGCATATTTTCATCCCATATCTTCCTTTCTTTGATTTCTAGCTCATTTTGAGATATGATTTGACAGATTTATCCTGAATTACTATTTTTCCATATCCAGCTCCAGCATCTCTACTACAGTCCCAGTCTCAGCATGACAGGAAAGCACCTTACCACCCCCAGATGATTTGTTTCCATATTTTGATCCATCCCCTGGGGCAGCACCTGCCCATCCTGTGACAGCTCAAACCTAACAGGAAGCAAAACTTGCACACAACCATGGGGGAAATATAACTTATATTTTCTTTATATATTAAAGTGAAATGTATTTGAGATTTATAAGAATCTTCACATATCCCAACATATTTCTATTGGTTAGGAGTTAAAATATGAGAATAAGACAATTAAGTTAATACAAAATTAAACTATTTAACACAGTTTACAACTACATAATGCTGGAAGGTAAATACTCCTGCAGCATAAATGGGTAGCTGATATGAACAGAGCATCAGAAAAGATACAAACAGTGAACTCACATTTGGCAGAACATTTGGCTTAGCAAAATAAAACAGCCATGTGGCAATGCCTTATCTAATAAGATGAGAAGAAAATTTACAAGGTCATAAAACCCACTGTTCAGTGGAGCTGGTCACATGAAATTATATAATCATTTCAAAGAACAACCTGGAATCATGAAAAAGACACACAGGACAGGACTAATCAGATGACTACTCAGTAATTTCAATTTTCAGACCAGATTCAAAAAAAGAAACTCTACTAAAATATGGTTTATTTGCACTTTTTCTAATATGGAGAATAAATTCAATAAATAATAGAGAATTACTTAAGCTATGTAACTATTAATGCAATGGGATTAAAATAGGCTATCTGAATATATAGAAAGTATATAAAATAATGCTAAATTTAAAAGCTTACATAAATTTAGTAAGCAAGACATGGTCCCAAGTAAATAAACAAATCTTAGAGCAGAAACTTCCAAGGCAAAGTATTACAGGGAGCGTTCTCTTCTCCCCGGAGCTGTACCTACAACTTTTCAGAGCCTCTCATGTCTATGAAGATAAATCCTGTTTTCCAAGTGGAACAATTGTTTTCCCCTCTGCCAGGGAGCCTCTTGGGTTCTGAGGGGAAACAGCTTCCTGTTTTCTGCTCCTCACTCTCACACTGGAAAGTTTGCATCACAGACCTTGAGTTGCACTGGCCAGTTGAGTGACAGACCGTGAAACCTGAGCAAGTCTGAGCATATATGAACATGATTCCTACATGGGCCATTTAGTTTTGCTCAGTTCCATGATTACAAACTCAATGCTTCTGGTCCCACACCAGACCTTCTGACTGGGAATGCCACTCTCATTCATACCTATAAGGTCACTCAGTAGATTTCAGTCTGGGGTACCCTCTATCTGTAATAGTTAGGAAGTTAAGGAAGCAGCACATAGCTATTATCAGGAAAAAATATGCTAATGACATTATTTTTAAAATTTTCAAGGCAGTGTATTAGAGGCAAGCAATATGATCAAGAGATCACTCTCTAAACACTGATCCAATAATGTTTGTATTGGATGAAAATTACTTAAAAAGAAGAAAGTAGGAAAAATGCATCAGAAAAGCAGGTATACTAAAAATGTTAATGCCTTTGGATGAATGAACGTTAAGACTCTAGAAGTGATGTCCTACAACTCTAGATGAAAATCTCTCCAAAAGGGCTTTCTATGAATAAGAATATAAAAAATTACAATTAAGAATAACCTTTCTTTACACTGGGATCAGTATCAAGACACTTGGCTTGAAACTTGGCTCTCTACCTAGGAGGTGTAAGATTAGGGATGATGACTTGATCACAGAGGCTCATTCTCTTCACCCAAGAATGACAGATGATAATGACAACTAACTCAAAAGGTCATGCTCATGATCAAATGAGAGATTAGAGAAAGCATCTCTTAAACTGAATTGTTACACAGATGCTATGAAACAGAAAAGACACAAGATCTTAAGTTGTCTTCTGAATTATAACATATGAAATTATATTCAATAGATATTCAGATATTGATCACATTTCCTAAGTCCAGATTCCATGTAAATTGGTCATCTGTTTTCTGTTACCTCACAGGTATACTATTTTGGAAAGACCCCCTACTATAGGATGTTGATTTCATAAATTTATAAATGGGAGTTCATAACCCAATTGAGTCAAATGTATGAAAGATGATATATCATTAGCTTTGTAATGTTTTGAACAACCAATAAAAAATTTATAATTATCCCCCTCTACCATTTACACTTAGTCATGTGGGTAGAGAAAGGAGGAGGCCATGGTATGAAGAGATTGAAACAAAAGCCCAGTGCTTTTTGTCCCCATCAGTTGTAAGGAATGACAAAGAAGTAGGAAAGGAAGGGTTGAGATATACTTCAACCTTCTAATGGGCTGATGTGAAGAATGAGGTGAGTTAAATGGGCTGCAGGGAATACCAAGGCAAAGGGGTTTTTGCCCAATTTACCAGGACACAGCAGGTTTACACTAATCCAGTTTGAACCAAGAACCGTCAATAGGGTGAGAACCATGGACAAACAAAAATGTCTACTCATGTGTCTGAGACTCCCTCAGCTGGCCCAAGTGCAGAGTTGGGCCAGCATGGAGGTGGGGGATACATAGGGCAACCAGATGGAGGGCACTCCCCGGGGGCTCTTGAGAATCTAGGCACTATCAAGAACTGACGTTAGGACAAGTCAGCGGGCAGGTGGACCACGGAGCATCTGGTGACTGGATTGACAGAAATCAGCAAAGAGGGCCTGAATTTTGGCATGAAGGGATTATTTTAAGTGAACATGGCTGATCCAGAGCAACCACCAAGGGGCAGGTAACTCTGGTTGGCTATAAGCCAGAAACTTCACTATGAGAATGGAGCTGAGGAAGCATCACTCTCTACAGGGTAAGTTTAAATGGTATAGGTACTGGTCATTATTAGGTAAGTATGTATCAGGTGTGTATAGATGGCCTTAGGCCTTAGCCTAAGCAACTCCATTTTAAAACTCCAGTTTGAACCTGCAGTCTCACTAGGCACACCTACGGAACCCTCTAATGTAATCATCAGGCATAGCCTGACATAGACAAGTCACTTCTCACAACCCAGACAAAACTCAGAATGAAGTCTCTGTCATGTTGCCCTTGCCCTGATAAAGCAAGAGGCGGAGAAAATCAGGGTGGGAACCACCAGCTCAGATGCCTTAACCTCAGGACAAATGACATCACTGAGAAACACGGTACCAGCTGATAGGGATTGAAAGAGCTGTCAGAAGCCCCAAAATTCAGTGTAAATGAACAGATATTCAGCTAGACAACACTGATGCCCACATGCCGGAGAGCTTGATGAGGACCTGGACTGACATCCCAACTCTTCTCTTCATTTGCCTGATCCTCTGTATTGTTCTCACTGCTCTCAAACTCTACAGCCACATTTTGACCCTGGTGAGAACAGTGAATTCTCCTTATGACCCTCTCCTCAGCCGGCCATCAGCTCCACATCAGAGGAAGCCTCCATCAGTTCCTGACCTGATCACTATGGTCTGAGTAAGGATATGTCTGCTGGACTTAAAGCCTAAGGCTTGAGATTTTAGATCTGGTACTTGAGCTTAGAACGCAGAAGGAATATCTGTCATGAGCCTGTCATGATTAAGTGTGTTTGCAGTACTTAGAATTAACCTAGAATTGTTTGCTGTCTATTACAGTGCCTAGCATTAATGATTGTCATTTTCTTGATTAAGAACCTATAGAGTAAAATTGTATTGAGTGATTTGAGTGAATAAAGCATTGAAAAGGGCAGAAGTGCATGGACACTATTTATTTCTTCCCCTCAACTGCATAAGTCACACCTTTGCCCATCATGACAAGGTGCTGTCTGTGAGGGGCTGGTGGAATGTTCATCAGGAATCTGATGGACACTAGAGCAGAGTGGGCTGCTGTGTCCTAGAGGAGTTTGTATGAATTCCAGATGGAGGCTTACAAATGTGTTCCAGGTCCTAACAGATTCTAAGGGGTCTAGGGATTACTGGCATAGTAGACCCAGTGTCTTCCACTCAGTGGGAACACTGTATTTCTAAGCCAAAGAAACAAGGCATCCCTGATAGCTGATGTGGTATTTAAGATGCATAAGGGTCAATTTTACTACATTCTTAGAACACAGGCTTAGTTTTCAAGGACACACAGGTGGTGTGGAGTGTGACCACATATCAGGGCTTAACTGGAGAGTCATTTTTCCCCACACCCAGTGTTAAGACTACCTTAGGCAAGATCCTCATACCCATTCTCTCCAAAAGTGATTTAATTTTTTGTTGTTTCTTGTGTTTTTCTAGGCAGCTGCTTAGGTAGGGTTATTCCTGTGTGTTCTCTCACTTTATGTGTGCCAGAGGCTTTGTTTTCTGTCATCTCTCTCATTTCTCAAAGAGAAAATAAGTGTGGGGGGTGCTTGCTCAAGCAGATCTCAAGACTTAAAAATAATAAAATGAATAATATGAATGTAGCTAACTAACAATTATACAAAGGATGGTATAGAAAATCCAAGGACACAGGAGCATAAAATAAAAGGATATCAAGAATATACAATAAGCTAAAATCTATTAAAGACTAGAAACAACTCAGATATCCACCACCAGGAGGATAGCTAAATACATTATAGAACAGAATAAATAATATGTAGCACTAAAAACAAATGATCTATGGGTATTCATATCAACATGGATAAATCTTATAAATATAATGTTGGAAAAAATAGAAAAGAATTGCATGATTCTAAAGCAAAGTTTAAAAGTAAACGTACATGATAAACCTATAAGAAAAAGCAAAAAAAAAAAAAAGATAAATACAAAATTGTCTTAAAGTTACCTTTGGGCAAGGGTAAGAGAGGGTGATTTGACTGGGATAAACAAAGTTATTGGTAAATGATATTATTCTTATCTAAATCAAATATATGTAAATATTATGTATGCACATATATTTTATATTGAAATGTCTTTTATAAAAATAAGAGGTTCTGAAGCAAAATAATTATAAAAGAAAAACTAGTTAATTTGAAATTAAAAATTCTCAAAATAAAACCAGCTCATTGAAATAAAAAACTCAAACAGGATAAACTCGAGATGAGGCACAGTAGAAGAAATGGTGAACTGTCACAGAATACTGAGGAATTAACACAGAATGCAAAGAGCCATAGACATGAACAGTATGGAGGAAATTACAGCACACCTAGTTAACTGAGAAGCTCCACATCTAGCTAATCGACATTTCTAAAGCAGAATGCAGAGGTACGAGGAGAATAGCAAAAACACATGGATGAGAATTTTCCCAAACTGGAGTTATGCACACATCAAGGAATAAATGGGAAACAAACTGAAACAAACAAAATAATACAACACATACTGTCATAAAACTACAGAACATCAAGAAAAATAAGAAAAATTTTAAAAATTGTCAGAGTTAAAAGATGGGTCACCTATAAAGAATTACATCTCGACCAGCTACAATGAATGTAAGAAAATACAGAGTATTGTTCAAGGAGTTGAAGAAAACTATTAACTTAGAATTCTTCACCCAGCTATCATTCAAATAATGGCAAAATAAAGCCATTTCACAATACAAACACGAGTGAGGTTACCAAGTCTTTCTTTCAGCAAGGATCTACCATTAAAGGATGAAATTCAGCAATAAGAAAAATTAATCTAGATGAAAGGCAAGCATATGAAAAGAAATGGCCTGTGTGCTGGGATATTTGTAATTACAGCTACCTAGGAGGCTGAGGCAAGGGGATGGAAAGATGAAGTCTAAAAAGTAAGAAAGGGTTGGGAATGTAGCTCAGTGGTGGAGCCCTACTACTTTGCCTAGCAAGTTAAAAACCCTGGAATTAATCCCCAGTAACACACACATATACAGGTAAAAATATATTGTGAATCTAATCAACTATTACATATAGACAGTACTACCTCTTGTTTGTGTGTTTAAAAAGAAGTTTTAATAGAAATCTTAGACCAGTGCTGTCTTTTTCGAGAAATATCATGTAATTTTAAATTTTCAAACAGCCATATTAAAAAAGCAAAAAGAAATGGGTAAATGAATTGCAATAATTTATTCAGCTGGTATATATCTAATTTTTTATCCTTTCACCATGTAATAACATACAAATTATTATTATCTTAGGGGTGGATATCGGGGATTGAACTCAGGGTCATTTGACCACAGAGCCACATCCTCAGCCCTATTTTGTATTTTGTTTAAAGACAGGGTCTCACTGAGTTGCTTAGTGCCTCATTTTTGCTGAGGGTGGCTTTGAACTTGTGATCCTGTTGCCTTGGCCTCCCAAGCCACTGGGATTATAGGCAGGTGCCACGGTGCCCAGCACATACAAATTATTAATTAGATACTTCAAATGTTTTAAACTAAATCTTTAAAATATGGTATGTATTTTACATTTACAACAGATCTCCATACAAATACTAGATTTTCATTGGGAATATCTATACTTAGAATTCATAAAAATTTATAGTTTTTTCAACCAGATTGTTTCAAATGTATTTAAAATTTTCCAATAATTGAATCTTATACAATTTTTAAACTTAAGTTGATTAAAATTAAATAAAATTGAAACTTCAGGCTCTCATTCTTTGTAAGTACTTAATAATCTCATGCAGCTGGTGGCTGCCATGCAGGATGGACAGCAAAGCTCTAAACAGTAATAACCACAGGAGATGGGAGTGGGGTGAACAGATAAGAAAGGAAAGCAGGCCATGGTTCCAGTTTTGCTCAAGGATGACAGATATAGAATAATTTAGGCTTTGTTAAAATAAAATTAAAAGATTACCATTAAAAAATCAAAGAACAGAAATAGGATAGGATATTTAACCTTCCTAATCAGGAGGGGTGGAATGAAGCAAAATTTTACAAATAAAAGGGAAGAAAAGAAAATAAAAGAAAAATGTGATATATAGAAAATACAATAAGTCATCAGAAAAAGTTCAAATATGTCAGTAATCACTATATATTGAAACAAAGTATACCCCTTCATTATGTCAAGTGAGGGAGGTTCACAGAGCAATACAGATACATGATTCCACTTTGAAAATTATAAAACATGTACATGTTAATATTATGGATGTACATATGTAAACATCATAAAAAGTATAAAACATGGAAAGGAAGAATATACACCAATTTTATGATAACAGTTACCTATAAGGAGGGACACAAGGAAAAGGGACCAGGGAGGTGTTTCAAAGGAAACTTTGTAACAATTTATTTTTTTAAAAGACACAAAGCAAATATAATAAAAAGATTCAAATCTGTGAAATCTTGGCAGCTGGTTAATAGGTATATTATATCATTTCCTGGATTTTTCTGCTTTAAATTTTTTTCCAAATAAAAATATTATCCAGTACTGAGAAAACAAAAACAGACTAGCAACAAACTTTTTTCATATTTTAAGTCCAGCTTAATAGTGCCATGTTTATTCCCTGACACAAATTACAAATCACTCAGCATCTTCTATATATCTCAATAATGTCTTATGAATGTGGTTCATAAACTGCCTTCTTTCTTGTTTAAGACACATAATTGCTTTGCCTGTGTGATATGAAGAAACTGGACACAAAACTTCTCTTTCTAGCCATCATGGGAGGAGCTGACAGAAAGTATGCAGATGATTTCAGTAGCTGATCAATTATGCTATCTGCATTCCCAATTTACACAAAGGTGCTGCGTCGTGCATCTTTAAGATGCTCAAGTGTCCTGAAGGGAACACAACTATAATTTCCTTATGCCTTTCCAGCAGTCCAGAAGAGAAACTTGGAATTTTTATTCTACAGGCCATTCATTAGGAATGCACAATAAATGTTGGGTTTCTCTTGCAGTAACAGAGGTAACCCCCCCCATAGAGCCCCATTTTCTCCCTCCAAACCCAGGAAGGTTTCAGAGAAGATGAAACACCAGTTGCTTGGGAACTGTCCTAGATGGCATCAGCCTAAGAATCTGCCACTGCAGAGAGAGATCCTGAGGGTATAGCAGGAAGCTGGGGAGAATAAGGCTACTGTGCCCATGGTCTTCAGACACTTGTGAGAAGAGGGCTCAGGATTCTCTGTGGGAGTGCTGGACCTTTCTCATATTAAAGTGCCAATAAGTCTTTTCAGTTAAGTGTAGGCTCTTAGAGTTCTACTTCTAAGAGTTTCGTTGACTGGGGCTATTGCTTATAACTTCAAGGCGAAAGCCAAGAGAATTCATGAAACTCAAGTAACCATGTATCAGCAGCCATAGAATAAATTTAGTTTCAACACTGGGTTATACATACCAATGTGTTAAAGCTGGGATGGAACAGTACAAACAAAACAATGATCACTTCCTTTAACCTTGAACATGTATTACATCGAGATGATTTTTCTCCAAGTTGCTGACCAATATTTAAAAATCTTTATTCTATTATTTAAAAGTCCTTTTAAAAGTTAATTTGCATATTCTGTTATAAATCAGAGGTGGAAGTTTAAAAGAAAGAAAAGAAAAAAAAAAGGCAGCCCACTAGTAAGCTTATTAGCAGAAGCTAACCATTCTGGGGCCAAAAAATTAAAATAATCCACCATGAAATAGACTGAAAATATGCCTATCCCTAACTCTGTCACTCTTCATTTAATATTAACACAAACTAATTGATTAATCCAAGGTTATTTTCCCACAAGTGGGGTATTACCCATGAAAATCTCATGAGGTTTTTTAAAATAACAGGTTCCCTTAAATTAAAATATCCTATGACATATGAAACACTGGAAATTTTACTCAAAGCCACAAGGATCATATGTTAAATGTTGGTATGATTGGTTTTCATTCATCCTGCAGCTCTATGTTTGGAATCCCTTGCTGAGCATTGCTTTTTAAAATAATCTTTAAATAACCAATAGTTGGAATTGAGAGGTCACTTTAACCGTATTAATGATCAAACCTGTATAAAATTTCCTTTGCTATTTCCTCCCTGGTTTGGCTAATCAATTTCACAGGTAACTTCTATTAAACTGTACTGCATTAATAACAAGGTCACTGAAGGCTACTATGTCTTCCATAAATATTTTGTTATTCAAGATAAAAATAACTGAGCAAGCTTTGGATGAACTGTAATGAGGGATACTTGGAAAATATTTCACTTATAATCAAATATAAAAGGTAACTAAAAATAAAGTCATGTTCAAGTATGTTCAATACAATTTTATTAGTGTAAATATACATAATTCAATAATGGAGGTATACCTGTACTATGAAAGAAATAATTTAAAATAATCTACATCTCTTTAGTCTGAGGTGACTCCTTCACCTAAGGTATCTTTTCCATGTGTTACTTTTTTTATGGGTGAGATCATGGAGAAAGCACCCAGCTGGATCAGAAAACTGAATTCCAGTCTGGCTCACAATTGACTTCAGTGGGCCTGAGTTTCTTCACCAGTAAAACTTGAAAGGAGGGACTTGAAGATCTCACTCATTCATTGTAACTGCTTACATGCTTGTATTTACAACACAACAGAAGTGTACAGTGTATTCTGGGAATGTCAGACAGTGGGATCTTGGGAAAAGTCCAGGGAAGGAGTGCCGAAGAATAACAGTATTAAACATATATAAATATTGGACTTAGATGTAAGGCAATGATCAAGTGATTTAATTCTTACCACAATCCTATGAAGATGACATTGCTGGTGAGTACAAGAGGATGATTCAGACTAAGGTAGGCTGCCTCAAAGTTCATATCTTTAATAGCACACCACTCAAAGTGACTTGTGTTGGCATTACCAATTTCAAAACTGGCCTCAGATTTGGGATGCTAAATAGGAAGAATTTCCACTTTGAGAAACATCTTAATCTGTATCCTTGTCCAAGGAGCACATGATATATACTTTAAAATATACACTTTAAAAAATTATGTTTATAATTAATCAACTGGTAATCCAGAACACTGGAATAAAAATTCATGTAATTCTATGTATAACAGACTTTCATAGCTATTAAGCTTTGATTCTTATTTGCTGAGTTCTGAAAACAAAAGCACTTGCTCATTTTTAAAATCCAATACCTAAGTAAGTAATGGCTGAATATGTTCATTACAATCTCTGACTAGAATGTATAATATGCAAGTGCATTCACATGTTCCTAGTTATAGAGGAAAAACCCTTATTATTATATATAACAAACAAGTAAGACATGGTTTATTGGAAAGAATAAAGCCACCAGTTCAGGATGAAATGTAAAGAAAACAAAGAGTTTTTGATTTTTAATATTAAAAAAAATCAGTAGCTGAGTGAAGAAATATGTGTGTGTGTGTACATTATCTTGTATATAATCCCAGAGACCATTAGTTACTGAAATGCTGGGAGACTTAATGTGCCTTCCTACCAAGCACAGGCCTAGACTGAGGCCAGCCTTCAGATAAGGCTACAGATGTTGATGACTTGTTGGGTAACATCCTATAACTGGGGTCTGGAAGGAATGGCATCAGCCTATGTCTTAGTAAAGGGTAACATTTTAAAACAAATGATGCAATATTTATATCACTCTGGATTCTTCCTTCTTTCATTCTTTAGGAATCTCAGTTTAAATAAAAATATATGAAGCTGTTAGAAATAAACATGTATGGGAAGTATTATGGTATTATGATTAAAAGCAAATTCTTGAGTAAAATAGGCTTGAATCAAAGTGCTGCTTTGCTTTACTCCCAAACTGTGTGGCCCAAGGAAACTTCCTAATCTCACTAAATCCCAGTATTCTCTCCTGTGTGTGAGAAAAGCTGAAGGGCTCACTGATTAAGATCAAAGGATCTGTCTGACATAATTTTCCCATGTACATACATGAAAACAACATAGTGAATCCCATCACCATGTACATCCATAAGAATGGGACTCTAAATAGAATAAGATATATCCTATGCTTGTATAATTATAACAAAATGGATTCCTCTGTCATGCATAACTAAAAAGAATCATTTTTTTTCCTGAAAAAAGACCAAGGGCTCCAAACCAGACTTGTAGAAGTGAAATTCCAGCTCTACAGGGCCTTGGGGAAATGTGTTAGTGTCTAGGTATCTCAACTTCCTCATTTGTAAAATGGAACTAAGAACAGAGAGTCCACATCTTACTGAGTGGTTGGGAGACTGTTTACTAATACAGTGTGAAAAATGGTGCCTGACTCATAGAAAGTCCCCTGAATACTAGATAGTCATAATAAATAAGGCTTCTCTGTGAGATGAGGACAGCCTCACAGAACTATTATGAGAACATTGCAAAATTATACTATAATACTTCCTGTACAAGCTTATTTCTAATAATTTCACATAATGTCATTGAACCAAGGTGCTTAATGAATATAAAGCACATAGCTCAGAACTGTTAAAACAGACATTCAATGATGGTAGCTATTTTAAATTTTAAAATAATAAATACATTTCTGTTGATTACTGATACAAATTCCTTTTAATATAATAAAATTTGAAACCAACTTTGAAATTTAAAATTAATCTGTTTCCCTACTTCTGAAAATGCTTACTGTTTGTTTTGTGTGACTGAACATGCATTTGCCTTGGGCACATCTAACTGGCTCTGTTTTTGGACATGTCCACAAGATATAAGACTACTGGACTCAATACCTACCTCAATCAACAACCAGTAGGTGATATGACTGAATTCTTCAATAAGACAGTAAAATGTACAATAAATAAGCAGTCAGTGAAAAAGAAATTCAACATTTTGATTTGGTTTATCTTCAACTCCGATTTTTAAATTACTCAGGAGACTAACATCATATTTCAACACACTAGGTACTGTGAAAGCAGACAGCTTAAATGGTATTTATTTCAGTCACCATTTCCAAATTGTACCCTGCAGAAAAGTGGAATATATTTAACTTTGGTGTAAACAAAAGCAGCGTTTTAGGGGGAAAATATAGGAAAAGAGGATTACTTAACTGATTTGCCAAGGGAATCTTAATGTTATATGGAGATATTTTTAAACATTTTTTTTTCTGTGAGAAAAATCAACCAAGTAAAAATGCACAAAATTAAAGCTTATGTTCTTTCAAAAGCACTACATTTGTTATTTGGCCCTTGAATATCTACTTCCATAACTGCAGTTAATTAGGCATCCAGGATGAGGTCTACTTGTTCCCCATCCACTGTATGTGTCATGTGTCCTCCTATAAAACGAAGCTTGAGGTTTATTACAAGCTTATTATTTCATTGTGGCTCTCTTACTAATTAAAAATATCATCATCACAATAATGAGTATTCATTGACTGTTTTACCCTTGCCAGCCATGGTGCTAAGTACTTTATATTCACCATCTCATTTAGCTCCTACAACAACTCAATGAGGTAGAACATATTATTACCCTGAGAAACTGAGTCCTAGAGAATTAGGATCATAGGAGTTTAAGGAAAGGCCAAGTAAGCTGCCCCAAATCATATAGCTGCTAAATGGTGACTGCTAGAACCACACTGGACTTTTTTTTTCCAAAAAGCATATGAAATATTTAACTACTCTCTACTTAACTACTTTCTCCCCTTGAAAACAATTCTTTGATCTACTCAACGAATACAGCACCTCTGGTAGGTGTTATGGGGAATAAAAGAAAGATCAGAACAAATAAAGACTTCATGGTCAAGTCAAATTAGGAGGATTACAATACAGATTCATTCAGAAATAGGTAATTGATCAAATAACTTGTGCTGATTTAGAAACATGGTGCCAGACAACAACCTTTAAAAATCAGAGGTTGAGATTTATGTGGTATATTCATACATGAACATAGGAAAGTTATGTCAGATTCATTCCACTGTCTTTCCTATTCCTATCCTCCTCCTTTCCCTTCAGTCCTCTTTGTCTAATCTTAATATAACGTATATTCACAAGGATGGGGATCCTAATTAGAATAATATATATTCCATGCTTGAAAAAAAACATCAAAATAGATTCTGGGCACTGCTAAAAAAAATGTTAAAAGCCACAACCTCAACCCTTTAATTAAACAATTCTTTGTTAGTATTTTTTCTCTGGACATTCAGGTTGGCCAAACCTTTGGATGCTCAAAGCTCATAACTTTCCTCATGGCTAATTATCACTTTTTGCCATGAATTGTAAATATTTATATGTATGTCTGTTTTACCTACCCTGTGAGACTGAAAGATCCTTAATGACAAGGACTTTAACTCATTCACTCTTAAAAGGGTTGAAAAAAATAATACTTCTTCACTTAATTTCCCAAGGCGGTGTACCTTGCATAAAGGTGATGCTCAATGAATGTATGTTTAACATGGAGTGGATTGAATGAAGGAAATGTACAGCCCTGACATTTTTGAGCCTTTACTCAAATATAGGTTTCATATCAATATTTAACTAAACTGAACTCAGAAAGAATTTAAGGATGGCAGGCCCATTCATATTCAGATTGGGAGACCTGCCACTAGGAAGGCAATTCTCCTCGAATTAATTTATAGATTCAAATCTATCTCTATCAAAATTATGGTGAGTTTTTGTGTAGAAATTTATAAGCTGACTTTAAATTTTATATGGAAACACAAAGAACCTAATTTTTAAAAGTGGAGGGCTGGCACTATCAGATTTAAAATCTTGTTACAAAATCATAGAAAACAAGTTTTTGTGTAAGGACAGAATTAAGGTAATGGAACATAATTGAGAGCCCTGAAATAAAGCTTTACATTTACAATGCACTAAGTTTTGACAAAGGTGCCTAGGCAATTCAGTGCAGAAAGGATGATCTTTTCAATAATGGTGCTGAAATAACTTGCATGTGAAAATAAAGAAAAAAGAAAAAGAAAAAAAAAAGAAAAGCAGAATTTACATCCTTATCTCATATGTAAAATTAGCCAAAATGTATAATACAGCTAAATATAACATTTAGATCTATTAAGCTTCTGTTTTTATAGAAGTAAAAATTTATTATATATGACACTAAATGAACTACATAAAAGTTTAAAACTTTTGTTCTCAAAAGGCACCAATAAAAAAAATTAAAGGCAAAAACTGAAAGAAAATAATCTACAAATCATACATATGATAAAGAACTTATATATAAAATATATAAAGAACACTTATAATTCTTTAATAAGATAAACAACCCAGATTAAAAGTGAGCAAAAATTATGTGAACGGACATTTATTTAAAAAATACATATAATGCTAGTTAACATATGAAAAGGTGCTCATTATCATTAGTTATTACGGAAATTAAATAGAATTTATTAGAATGCCTATGAGCAAATAACACCTTACTATACCCGGTATAAACAAGGAGGTGGAGAAATTGGAATCCTCATGCCCTTTGGAAAACAGTCTGGAAGTTTCTTGAAATGTTAAACATAGATTTTTCACATCACCTACCAGTTCTACTTTTCAGAATCTTCAATGAAAATATATATCCATAGAATTAAACACAAATATTCATCACAGAATTATTTATAATAACTGGAAGTTGAAACAATCCAATGTCCATCAACTTGTAAAAAGATAAACAAAAAGTAGTACATCCATAAATGGAATATTATTAGACAATAAAAAGAATGAAGCATCGATACCTGCTACCACATATATGAACATCAAAACCAATATGCAGAGTGAAAGAAATCAGAAACAAAAGACTACATGGTGTATGATTCCTTTTATATAAAATTCCCAGAGAAGGCAAACCTAGAGATAAAAAAAGTATACTGTGCAGGGCTGAGATGGAAATAGAGGTTGGATGCAAACAATATAAGGAACTTTTCTGAGGTTATGGAAAAGCTATTAAACCGGATAAAGGGAATGGTTGAGTAACTCTCAATTTACTAAAAATCACCAAATTGTACATTTTCAATGGATGATTGGACTTTATAGTAAGCAGGTCATCTTCAATAAGTTATTTTTATTTATTTATTTTTTAAGGAAATGTAACTCTCATCCACATTCCTTGAGAGTGCACTGGACTGTGATACTTTCAATCTTTTTTAACCAGATTTTAAAAAAAAAACCTCATCATTATTAATAATGTACATATTTTGACTTCTAGTAAAACTAAACATTTTCATCTACTTGGGTAATATTTTTCCAATAAGGATATCCATCTTTTCCATAAAGATATATAAGACTCTTACCTTCTTAAAATAGCAAAACGTTTTCAGTGATATCCAGTACAAATACTTTTCCCATCTTTTCATAAAATTTAAAACTTTGGGTTTTTTTCTATATTGAACCATTTATTTTCATCTAGCTAAATGTGTGTGTGTGTATATGTGTATATATATATATATATATATATATTCACTTATAGTTTCTGTCTTTGCTATTATAACAAATGATATTCTATTGAAAGATTATCAGAAATCTTGAGCATTGTTAATTAAGCATTCCCTATGCCAACCTCAATGCTAATGGGTCTCTCCATTTGGAAAAAAAGATAAAAATCCAACTTAAAATTTCAAAGTCAGGTGTCAACAGACTCTTTTCTTCCTTTATCCCTTAAATGGAAAGAGACCACTGCTTGCCTGACAAATTCATAAATTGCTTCAGTAGAGAATTTACAATGTTGAATACTAGACACAAAAGTTGTAGGGATGAGGAACTAGAAAAATAAAAAGGATGTGAAAATGTGTTTGCTCTTGCTAATCATGCCAGAACTGTGATTCTAGGCCTTGCTAGCTCATGCCTCTTTTTAGAACATCAGATCATCACTTAATGACATGACCACTGCAAGCATTTGTGGATGTTTGATCAGAATAGCCTAGAACTCAGTTACTCACTGTCCCACCGCCAGTCCCCCGAAGTCCATGAATGTTATATTTGCCCTGCTCTTTCACTCATTCATCACCCATTAAGTAAAACAGGAAACTCAACTTGATTTAAATCTTACAAACTCAGACACAGGTCACATTGTTAAGTGCTATCTTGCTTAAAAAAATAACACAGTGGTCATAATTTTTTTTTATTAATGTTGCTGTGACTATTATCCACAAATATATACATAAAACTTACATTTAATAAGACCATTTTATATTACATGCAGATGATATTATGGCCTAGAAGTTGTGTAACTGAGACCTAGTCATATAAAGATACAATCAGAAGGGGCATTCGAATGCCTGATAACAGGAAAGGACTCTGATTTTGTCTTTGTGTATTTGAGTCCTATCCACATTTTCAAGACCAGTCCAAATTCAGTTTTGTTTTCTTATCTATGGTAGAGCCTTTGAAATCTTACTAAACATTCTGCAACATATGCATGGACTAAATGTTGTTGAACTGTTTTGTGCCTGCTAGTCTTATTCCTTCATTAAATTAAACATAAGCTCTAAGAGAGCAAACTGCATGTCCTTAACAACATTAAAATAGTACTAGGACTCCAGATCTTTTCATTGACTTTACTAGTACCACTTCTTGTTCTGCAGGACAACTTAGAAAGAAGTTCATTAAATAACATTTCTTGATTTCAAGGTAAAGAGATACAAGGAACTAAGATGGCAAAAATGTATTGCCATGGGGGCACTTTTGAAGCTGATTATAATGTAGAATCGGCAGTTGTTCAGGCAAAGAAAATATTGTGAAGTAGTACGTAAATGCTTTGGCAGTTATCCAACTGTACAGATCTCCAAGAGCTATGCATGGATCATCTCCAGTTCTCTACCTCCTTCTTTTTTTCCCCCTTATATGGAGGTAGGCTTTACCTATTGACAGTGGTTGCCAATGTAAGTTCCATGAACTCCAGGATTCCATGGGACAGCTCTAAGGTTTGACTGATAGAGATGGGATGGCCCTGACAAGTTTAATCTGTGGTTACCTCAGCTCAGGTTATCAACCCAGGTTTTTGAGCTCTAGGTATAAATAAAAAACCCTTCCCATTAATAAAGGAGAGTTTTCCATCTCTAAAAAACTTTCAGATGTCCTAAAGAACCACATATAGGTGCCTGTATACAGATTTGCCCGTAGACATAGAACTGTTGGTTAGCTCATTCATAGGAGTTCTTTCTTGCCTTCCAAAACCAGTTGTTCTACTGCTCTTCTTTTGCTCCCTTCTGTCGTGGGCAGTGACATAAAGTCAGGGTGATGGTTTTAACAGCTCTGGTTCTTGAACAAGGTAAAGTTCCAAAGTTTGGGTTTATTGTACATAAAGATGCACATCTAACCTGCTGTTTATCTAAACATTTGTTATAATTCCCAGGGAACAAGATGGCTCCAATTTACTTTATAATTCATTTCTTGATTATTTCATTGGGTTCCACTAAAAGTCCAAACCCATCATTAACCCTCAGATAAATGTTGAAAATGGTAACATCAGTTTAAAATACTCGTTTTAGTACAGTAGCACTAAAAAATAAATACTTTTATAAAAATTAAATTTAAATAATGAGTCCTAAATACTAATATTCTTAAAATACCATCCATCTTCTTAAGCTAGAAGTCCCTTTAGATTTCCTAAATTCCTCTTGTCCCACCTATCACTAAATGAAGAGTAAATAATGGTCGGGTGTAAGGACTGTGGGATTTACAGCAATTTGATTCCATCTTTGCTATTACCTATGGGTTGGTGAGAGGTTGGGTAATTTATGTCTTAAGTACAGTTCAATGAGGTTAATACCTGCTCAAAGAGTTCTGAGATTCAATGAGATAATGCAAGTCAAAAGCATGAGGCACAGAGTATGTTTACATGGAACTCTTCAAGAATTTTTTTAAAAACTGCTTTAATTATTATTATTATTATTATTTTTTAAAAAAAGAGGAGTAGGAGACATGTCTACTCCAAATTCTCGGTGATAACAAATAAGAATGTAAAAGATTCTGGATTTTAAAAGGTCCAGTATTTTAAAATAGTTCACTCTCTCTCTCCCCTCTCTCTCTCTCTTTCACCTCCCTCCCTCCCTCCCCCCCACCCAGTCCACAGTCTTTAATTAATAAGGTAGTTTATTATTTGTAATTTCACTTCAAGTTTAATAGTCACACTATTGATTTGTTGGAAACCCTGGGGCACTTTGGTTGGAAGGTGCAAAGCATTTTCTTAGTAACCATTGGGTCACACACCAGCTTCCCCAGGAAGGTAGAAAGATTTCCTTCTCTTACTGGAACAATGTCAAGTCGCATCCCGACCCCAAGGAAGTATGTGCCCCCACACGTGGTACTTGGTGTAAGAGGCCTGAGCGGAAAGGAACACAGTGTGTGAGGGCACACAGTCCTCAACAAGCCGGGGAAGTCTCAAATGACCCCGCTTCCTTCAGTGCACCGACGAGCGCTAGAACGAACCAGTGTGAGTTCAGAGACAACCCGGTGGCCCCTGACCTTGGACCAGCCACGCCAGGCGTCCGCGGCACGTTTAGATCTTTCACGCTGCCAACTCCGCGGCTCTCACAGCGAACTACTAGTACGTCCAGGCCGCCGGGGCCCCGCCTGCGCAGTCCCCAGCCCTGACTGACACCAGAGTTGGTACATACGGGTCTACAGCTGAGGAGAGCAGGGGGTGGGCGCTATTTTAAACATGGCTTTCCCTCTTAGCCTCAGAGCTACCGCGGCACAGTGGGCACGGCCCATATGGGGACAATCTCAACATCTGCCAGATTTTATTTATTTATTTTCGATTTCTTAATGCTCGTAGTTTTTTCCTCTTCTCGTTGATTTCTCTTTCACACTAATCACAACCTGGAGTTTGTAAAGAGGAAAACTCTTCTCCTACAAGGGGAAATAGAAATCTCTTTTGCTGCTTTTTCTGGAAGTGCAAACCATTCTAGTGAGAATGAGTTCCTAAAGAGGGGAAGCCCCGTCGCTGGAGAGAAAGTAACATTCAGAGATCGATGGGGACAGAAGGTGGGAGAGAAGAAGAGAGAGAGTAATGCCTGCAACAGGCATCTGAAAACAAGTGTGGAGCAGTAAAGAGATCCCCAATTCCCGAGTTACTACTGCGCGAATTCAGCGCGTCCACGGCAAAGACAGGATTTGCTGTAAGCGCAACTGAAGGCCTATGAAAATCTTTTTAGGTAAGACTTACCTTTCTCTTCGGCATAATGACTATATTGGTGCAGCAAAAAAAGTAAAGCAACGGGCTGGATCTGCTGGCACCGCGGTTGGATGCTGCCTCTGCCGCTGCAGCTGTTCACGCGCAGGGCACAACGTAGCCCGGCCTCTCCGACCTGCACCTCCGCGGCTCCCTCCCGAGGCCCTCCACTCTTTCGCTTCCCGTTCCTCCAATGAGAGATTCCCTCAGCCGGCCGCGAGGCCCCATTGGCTGAGGCAACGTTCTAAATTCCACGAGGGCACGCCCACCTCCGCGCGCACTGTACGCGCTGTTGTAGTTTCCACTTCGCTGAAAAATCTGCCTGGCGACTGAGCATGCCCAGTTCAACTAGTAGCCTTCGGGCCACACAATCCTGGAGTTTTATTGTTTTGCCGCTTCTTTGGATTGTATCAATTAGAACGGTATGCATCTTTATAGAAGGAAAAAAAAATGTACGGATGGACGCATTAACTTGACAATATAAATATATACCCAGTAGGTAGTTTACTTATTTCTTACCCAAAAAAGCTTGTGATGAATGTTGAAAAGATGGAGACTAGTAAAGGTTAGGAAGGTGCTCACTTCTACAAGTGTCTTGCAATCTTTGAGGATCTCAGTTTCCCCCTCTAGGAATCTAGAAACAGGAATCCCTAAACTTGCTTAGCTCTTATTTTCTAAAATCCATGATTACAAGTTACCCACTAATATTTTCTAAAGTCCATGATTACAAGTTACCCACTAATTCGGCCAACCTCAAGCTAGGTGTGAAGATGATTAGAATATGTTTTCTATGGAAATAACAACCAGGGCGAAAATGAACGAGTTTAGAAATATTTGAAACACATGTTTAAATGACACCTATCATGTCATATTTTGTGCATAGTTTAATGTTTCTCGAAGTTCTGCAGTGCATTGAACAGGCATTTCAAAAATACTTATGACTTTATTTTATAAGAGTAATTTTACCCTGGTAACAAAACCAGTGAAAAAACTCAAAAGAAAAGAAAATTATAGACCAATATGCTTCGTAAACATAGTAGTGAACAAAATTTTAATAAATCAAACTCAACCTTTGAAGAATAATATGTGACCAGTGTTTAGCCTGAGGATACAAATTTAAGATCAACTAATGTAGTTCACCATAATAATGTAATAAAAGAAAAATATGATCATTTCAACAAATGCAGTAAAAGTGCCAATGAATGGTTAAATAAATTGTGATAAATACATACAACGGAGTACTACTGAGCAATAAAAAGAAACAAATGGTCCTACATGGATAAACAACAAAAATGGTAGGTGATAGAAGCCAAATACACAAGACCATACTGAATGATTTCATTCATAAAAAATTATTGAAAAACAAAATTAGGCAAGTTTGGTTTCAGAATCATCTTAGAAGGCAAAGTTCACATCATAGGAAAATGTACTGAAGCCTTAAACTACAAATATGACCAAATCCAATTTGGTCACATGGAGGCTGTAAATGCAATCAAGCAATACATTTTAATACCTTACTTTTTATTTCTTAATTTTCAGAATAAATGAATTGATATTCTTTCAAACTCTAGAATGGATTGATGAGTTTCTTTTTGGAATATCTTTATAAACTCATGGTATGTTTTCAGTCTTTTGCTATTATTATTTGGCATGCTTCAATCTACTGCTATCATTACTATTTTTAATTGCTCCTATTGACTTATTTATGGTCAATAAGTCTTTCCAAATTAGTGTCTTTATCATTTTGTCCTGACACCGATTGTCTTTGGTAGATTCCTTGCTCTTTGGCATTCAGTGGAAGACAATATACTCGAAAGAACAAAGATAAAACCTATTCATTGCTTTAGAGCTTCATAAAAATGTAGAAATTAATAAATTTACCATTAAAATAATATGATGAAGATGGCTTATTTTAAAGTTAATTTGCCAACAGTGATAGTTCAAAAAAAGTCAGGGAAGGGGCTGAGGATGTGGCTCAAGCGGTAGCGCGCTCGCCTGGCATGTGTGCAGCCAGGGTTCAATCCTCAGCACCACATACAAAGATGTTGTGTCTGCCAAAAACTAAAAAATAAATATTAAAATTCTCTCTCTCTCTCTCTCTCTCTCTCTCTCTCTCTCTCTCTCTCTCTCTCCTCCCTCTCTCTCTCTTTAAAAAAAAAGTCAGGGAAGATACACACACACACACACACACACACACACACACACACACACACACACACACCAAAGGTGCTTAACCACTGAGCCACATCCCCAGCCCTTTTTATTTTTATATTTTTATTTTGAGACAGTGTCTCACTAAGTCACTTAGGGTTTTGCTAAGTTGCTGAAGCTTGAGGCTGGCCTTAAATTTGCAATCCTCCAGCCTTAGCCTCTCCAGCTACTGGGATTACTCCAGCCTTAACCTCTCCAGCTACCAGGATTATAGGCATACACACTGGCCTGGGAAGATAGTTTTAATATGATGTACGGGAAAGATGTTGGGTAGCACTTGAGATCTGGGTTGAATTGTTTTTCTTTATGAAAATTTAAAAGTGTCAGAAGAAAGCTTTAGTCTTTAGTCTTTTGGGCTAAGAATCACAAAATTGTTTTCTTTAGTTGATATCTTGCAAGGACAAATGCTCAGTTAACAACAGCAAACAAAATTGCGATTATTTTAAATGCACCTAATAAAATGATTGTAATGAAATCGAAGCTTGCTAGCTGGAAAAAGAAAGTTGATTGCAGAAGAAACTTGAGTCATTTGAGCCTTTTAGCTCATTTACAAATACTGAAACTAACAACTTTGGTTGAAAAATACAAACGGTTATCTGTCCTTTGATGTGGATTGCACCTGACTGAGTGGGACTGGAGGAGGGAGTGTTCTCCCTTGTTCCTTTAGTAGCCTTCAAGATCTGGGAAAATCAACACTGATCTCCACTGGCAACACTGGAAGTTAGAAGAATAGGCAAAAAGAATGATCAGTAGGTAGCTAGAATTCCAGTTTAAGAGATAAAGACACCTGGGCAGAAATGAGCACACCATGTGCAAGATTGTGCAGAGGACACCCTGGTAAGAAGTAAAGACTCATTTGTTTTTTATTAAATTTCACTGAGCATTTCTGTTGTTTTCAAATTATAAAACTCTAAAATAGTAAAAGCATCTTTATAGGATACAGATGCTACATTAGCTAAGATAGACAATAGGTAAATTAAGGGAGTTACTGCGTAAGAATGAAAGAGGCAAATTAGTGAATAAACTTTGTTTATCTAACTCCCTTTTTCTGTCTTTCCTCCTCAGAACTGTTGGAATTCTACACCTATCTCAGCATTTTTCGAACAACAAGGCAAAACTATTTACAGTGTTATGATTATCACCAAGGAAATGGAGAGAGAGAGGGAAAGAAGTAGAGAAAGGAAAGAAAAAGGGCCAAGCATAGAAAACCAGAATGCTTTTTCACATGGCAGAGATAAGTAATTTTTTATAAAATGATTGTTTCCATTTTTGATATATGTGCACATAAACACACATGATATACATGTGGTGCATGTGTATTTATGTGTGTGTGTGTGTGTCTATGTGTGTAGTGAAATGAATTTTTACTATTGGTCTTGGTGAAAAATATTTTAAAATTATTGCACAGCTAATGAAGTTTGTGGAACTCTGGGGCTCCAGAAATTTGATCCTCTGGAAAAAAAAATGGTGTTTGATCTGCATATCTTGAAAGGAAATTTTGAATGGAAACTTTAAATGGAGAGGATCATTTTGTAAAAAACATCCCTCTTTCGTCTGTCCCCTTCCCTCTATGAGGCAGGTGCAGCTTCCTTAGACTTTTGCTCTAAGTAATGGCTAATTGCTGGAGAAGTCAGACCTAGAATTTGTACATTGTTGCTTGTGGTAGCTCTGTAATTCCAGGGTATGTTATGGTCCTTCAGTAAATAGGCCAAAGAATTCTCAGGTGCATTCAAAAGTATAACAAAACAACAAACAAAAGGTAGCAAAATAATACTCCATTTGGTTTGCATTTTGTCACTCAAGTTTCTAATGTGATTGCATGCTAACTTTTCTTTTTTTTTTTTTGAACATTTTTTTTTTAAAGAGAGAGAGAGAGAGAGAGAGAGAGAGAGAGAGAGAGAGAGAGAATTTTAATATTTATTTTTTAGTTTTCGGCGGACACAACATCTTTGTTTGTATGTGGTGCTGAGGATCGAACCCGGGCCGCACGCATGCCAGGCGAGCTCGCTACCGCTTGAGCCACATCCCAGCCCCCATGCATGCTAACTTTTCACTAAGTTTCATTTTTATAGGTTAGATTTTACAAAGCAACCAATACAATCCAAGAGCCACTGGTTCCAAATCACACGAGCTACTTGACAACAATGCATATTCCTAGACCCCAGTTCCAACATACTGAATTGAAATCTTATTATTAGGCCTTGGAATCCACATTTCAATTAGCTTCTCAGACTATTCTTACACTAGAATTGGAGAATTCTAGACCAGGCCTCTTCTTTTAACAAATATACACTAAATGCTGGTATAGTCATCTCTGGTTCCAGGATCCCCTATAGATAACCAAATCTGGGGATGCATAAGTCTACTTATAAAATAGCATAGTATTTTCATATAATTTACATGCATCCTCTGTGTATTTGGAATCTATCTCTAGATTGCTTCTAGTACCTAACACCATGTAAATGCTATGAACACAGTCATTATGGTATTTTTAAGGGAATAATAACAGGTTGAAAAGGTTCACAAGTTTAGTACAGATGTAACTTTTTTTCCCTGATATTTTTGATCTGTGGTTGGTTGAATCTGTGGAGGTAGAACTTGTGGATAAAAAGGGCCAACTGCACTTAGATTTTGATCATATATATCTATAAATCCTGATGACTTTTTAACACACTTTCAAAGCAGGAGCATAGTTCTACAGGTAAAACTCCTTCCTGATAGACCTCAGCTTGTGCTTCATTTCTTAATTCCAGGTTAGCTAGGCCCTAGCTGTTTTTTTTCACATTCTTCCTCTTCCTTAGTTGCAGGGGGACTGAAGGGTGATTAAAAACTATTCACAACCTGATACCCAGAAAAACATCTCTTCCATTTTCCCAAGCGTCACTCTAGGCAACTTCGTGATCCCCTGCAAGATTAAAATAAAATCCCTGACACCACATCCCCAAAGAGAACCTAACCTAGGGAGACTGTCCTAAGCCAAAGTCCTGCAAGCCACACTCTCACAGTTATGCGAATGATTGTACAAGCATATCTTGTAATTATTAACAGCAAGAGGGGCCATAGCATTCTGCGACCTTCAGACAGGAACCCACTTCTTTTTTCCCCAGCCCTCAATCAAATTTAATGTGTGTAGATTGTTTACCCCAAATGTTTTAAAGTTTTCCCACCCTCAGTCATTTTCAGTTCAGTTTCTGTGCTATTTCCCTCACCTCCTTCTTCTTGCTGCTGCTGCTTAAACTCACAAAAGTGCAATTAATTTGTTCTTTGTTTCTCCCAAATGACATTTGGAGATGAATTAAGAATGCTCAGTAGCTGGACACAGGGACTGGGTCACGTTTGTTTAGCAATCCCTTTTTGCCAGAGCATTAGCATGTCCAGTGCCAAGAACTAGCCAGGTTCAAGGATGCAAAAATTGAGAGAAACCCTCAAGGTTCATGGTGAGGACACAGCAAAGTAAGGTTGACTTCCATTCTCCTAAGGAAAAAGCTACAAGATGACGAAGACCTGTAAAGAGTTGTTGTGAACACTAGGGCTGAGTTACATCTTCTCATGGCCTCCTGTTATTGCCAGCTTGCTCTCAAATAGGACCACACCCTGCCCTCTAACCAGGGGGTCTACCCATTTCTGTTGTCTCCTATATTTCTTCAGATTCCAGAATCACTGGGAGCTTGTAAGAGACCCAATAGCCCGATTACCATCGTCATCGCAACAGCCCTGCCTTCCTGAGCAGATTGTTTTTCTTTTCTCAATGAAAGTGAAGAATCCCAGGTTTAAGAATATGAGAATCAAATGAATCATTCTATAAACTATCATGTAGCAACTGGA